>NC_135955.1:66576064-66876089 GCF_053455715.1 Rhinoraja longicauda | reverse complement strand
TAAGCACCGATCTGTGCTGTATTCCATTAGTCACTGCCTGCTAACCCGAGGTGGATCCGTTTAGTTTCGTTTTGTTTGGAGATACAGCGTGGAAACAGGCCCATTTGGCACATGAGTCCACGCTGACCATCGATTAATGGTACTATGTTATTCCACTTTCTTATCCATTCCCTACACATTAGGGCAATTTTACAGGGTCCAATTAACCTAGAAATCCCCATGTCTTCAGAATATGGCAGGAAAACTGAGCAATAGACAATAGACAATAGGTGCAGGAGTAGGCCATTCAGCCCTTCGAGCCAGCACCGCCATTCAATGCGATCATGGCTGATCACTCTCAATCAGTACCCCGTTCCTGCCTTCTCCCCATACCCCCTCACTCCGCTATCCTTAAGAGCTCTATCCAGCTCTCTCTTGAAAGCATCCAACGAACTGGCCTCCACTGCCTTCTGAGGCAGAGAATTCCACACCTTCACCACTTTCTGACTGAAAAGGTTCTTCCTCATCTCCGTTCTAAATGGCCTACCCCTTATTCTTAAACTGTGGCCCCTTGTTCTGGACTCCCCCAACATTGGGAACATGTTTCCTGCCTCTAATGTGTCCAATCCCCTAATTATCTTATATGTTTCAATAAGATCCCCCCTCATCCTTCTAAATTCCAGTGTATACAAGCCTAATTGCTCCAGCCTTTCAACATACGACAGTCCCGCCATTCCGGGAATTAACCTAGTGAACCTACGCTGCACGCCCTCAATAGCAACCGGAGGAAATATACGCGGTCACAGGGAGAACATGCAAACTCCACTCAGACAGCACCCGAGGTCAGGAACAGATCCAGGTCTCTACCAGCTGCACCACTGTGCTGTCAAGATCTACTTCTGAAATAGAAATCTGAGAGCTAATGGTACTAACCACAAACTTAGTGAATCTAACATCACAAGCCCTTTCCTCATAATTGTGCCATGCTGTGTTATTAATAATTAACGATATTTAATCACCTTGAAAGAAGTAACATGGTTATGTGTGAATGCAACTTTTCAACAAAAAAGTATGCACGCCAAATGCACATACGATATTAAATATTAGAATAAATGATTATACATTAGTCTTACTGGAGTGATTCATAAAAATAACGTAACTGGATTCAAATAGGCCTGGCCTGGCCATTTACTAAGTAGTATATTATTTGCAAACATTTTTCTTCGTCCAACAACATTTTCTATTCCAGAAATGCCCAGTTGGAGAATGGAGTAATTTTCTGTACAACTAAACTATCTAGCTTGATCAAATATAACAAATTTAAAAAGTGATTTTATCTGACCAACTGAAAGTTAATGAAACCATTCAGCTATGCAATTGACGTTTCACTAGTTTAATTCAAATAGCTGATTCCCTGAGAAAAACACCCTGTTTTGTAATGTTGTTTTATCCTTATGATTCCCTTTATGATATCTGTGGTATCTACAGGTTTGTGAACAAATGATTCAGCACTAATTCACAGTTATAATCATTCTGTGAATTTCCAGTTAGCACATACACATTTCAAATCCAACAGGTTCCAGCTGCTGGCATTGTGTGAGGAATTTGTGTGATGAAATGCATTTTCTTTAAAAAAAAACCTCTTCCATCTTCATTACCAGGTGAGTACTCATTCAATAAAAATAAATAATTTCCCAATATTTCAGAAGGCCACCAATGATATTCACATTTTAAAGTTGAGCAGTGTCCAGTTTCCTTGTATTTAAAGTCACGTCGTTCTTTCAGAATCCAAACAAGAAACACAACCCATGAATTTATAGAAAATCTTACACAAGACCATGTTCAAAAGAACGTTATAGGCAGTGTGGTACTTAAAAGTACTGTTGATGTTACAATTTAGGAATATTAAATGGAATTGATCTTTACCTGTCCTCATTGAAGCGCCGTCCAATAAAGACTTTACATTTGTCAGCTGGAAGGCAGGCAGCTAGCAAAGGAACAGTCCGCAGCGCTCGACCCGCCTGAGTTAAGAAAACAAAATGGCATTTAGAGTTTTGGACCTTTGGATTTGACAATTTCACTTCTGAAATTACAATCCACAAACCCATTCCCCAAACTTTACAGATGTCCTAACATTCATATGAAATATATTTGAGCCTTTGAAAATCAAGTATTTCCTATTCAGTGTTCCTTTCAGCATTAATGCTACCAAATCTCCAACCATGTTAACAACCCTGTTTCATCTGCTTTGTGTACCAAAATAGATGAGCTGACATATTTCCACTTTATATTCCAACTACCATGTTCTCACCACTCACCTAATGTGTCCACGTTATCTGAAGACTTTTTACATCCTCCTCTGTACTCACAATCCTATTTAGATTTGCATAGAGAAACATAGCATTTTATTCCCTCAGCCAAATTGTCGATACAGATTGTGAACGGCCTAAGCACCGATCTGTGCTGTATCCCATTAGTCACTGCCTGCTAACCCGAGGTGGATCCGTTTAGTTTCGTTTTGTTTGGAGATACAGCGTGGAAACAGGCCCATTTGGCCCATGAGTCCACGCTGACCATCGATTAATGGTACTATGTTATTCCACTTTCTTATCCATTCCCTACACATTAGGGCAATTTTACAGGGGCCAATTAACCTAGAAATCCCCATGTCTTCGGGATATGACAGGAAAACTGAGCACCCGGAGGAAATATACGCGGTCACAGGGAGAACATGCAAACTCCACTCAGACAGCACCCGAGGTCAGGAACAGATCCAGGTCTCTACCAGCTGCACCACTGTGCTGTCAAGATCTACTTCTGAAATAGAAATCTGAGAGCTAATGGTACTAACCACAAACTTAGTGAATCTAGCATCACAAGCCCTTTCCTCATAATTGTGCCATGCTGTGTTATTGATAGTTAAGGATATTTAATCACCTTGAAAGAAATAACATGGTTATGTGTGAAAGAAAGGTTTTCTAAACTAAAATTTTGTAGTTTCTCTCTCATCACAATCCTCTTATTAAATGTCCATAACTAACTGGTACCCACAGGTTACCATATTCAAAACATCATTCTATATAAGAAAAACACAGTTCAATTTCATTTTCTATATTCCTCTATTATTGCTATCAAGTCAGAGGAGTGACACTGACTTAATAGGAATGTAGAAAAGTAGAAAACCAGGTGCACTGAAAAATGAGATGCTAACCTGCTAAGGTTAAATACCAGATGACATGCATGCTGAACAGTCCCATGAACAACAGATTAGATTTGCAGACCTGATAAAACTGTTTGAATAATAGTGAATTATTTTAAAAAGATGAGATTATTCCATGAATATTCAATCCACAATGATAGAGCACAGCGTGTGATGGTGAATCTGTGTAATTCTTTGCCACAGAAAGCTGTGGAGACCAAGTCAGTGAATATATTTAAGGCAGAGATATATAGATTCTTGATTCGTATGGCTGTCAAAGGTTATGGGGAGAAGGCAGGAGAAGGAGGGCGAGGAGGGTTATGGGGTTAGGAGTGCGAGAAAGATCAGCCATGATTGAATGGCAGAGTAACTTAAAGGGCCGAATGGCCCAATTCTGCTGCTATCACTTATGATCTTACGAGCATGTCAGTGCAAGAGAGAAGACATCTTGCAAAAGTAAATTTAAAAAATGAATTCCAGAGTTAAGTTGAGAGTAGCTTGACATTTAACTGAAGCAAAAGCATAAATGCTAGAAGAACAAGCAACATCTGGGGGAAGAGAAACCAGCTAAAGTTTCAAGTCAAAGCCCTTCTTCTGAAATGAGAAAGAGAGAAAGCAAGTTGTATATAGCCCAATGGAAATGGAAGGCCCCGATGCAGGGACAACCAGAAACACGACAGTTCCTCCCCACCAACCTCCCCTCCTTCCCACTCCCACAAATATGACTTGACCCATGAGGGTTCCTCCAGAAGTTTGAATTTTGGTCTAAGTAACAGTGAAGGTGAGGGAGGGCAATATATGGAACAATGGGAATGGGTAATGAAGTGAAAGGAATGGATATCTGAGCTTCATTATCTGTGTAATTTGTTGAAAACATTGTGAAGTCTGAGTGATGTATAACCTGGGGCTTGCTGAGCAAGCCAGAACATATAAATGAAATTATATTCTGACCTGCTGAGCACATCCTATTGAAATAGTTAAACCAATTTACTTTCTCTCTTTCTTAATTCTGATTAAGGGTTGTCAGCCTGAAATGTTAGCTGGCTTCTCTTTCCACAGATTTTGCTTCACAGGTTGAGTTCTGTTTAGTTTAGTTTAATTTAGAGGTACTGTGCGGAAACAGGCCCTTTGGCCAAAGCCGACCAATGATCCCCGCACACTAGCACTATCCTATGCACTAGAGACAATTTACATTTTTTTTTACAAAAGCCAATTAACCTGCAAACCTGCATGACTTGGGAGTGAGGGAGGAAACCGGAGCACCTAGAGATAACCCACGTGGTCACAGGGAAAACGTACTAACTCTGTACAGACAGCACCCATCAGGATCAAACCCGGGTCTCTGGTGCTGTAAGACAGCAACTATACCACTGCGCCACCATGCCATCCCTCAATTTACCGGAGTTTTCTGATTTTATTTCTGAAACCAGCTTTTGCAGTTTCACTTGTTTTCTGACATTTGGCTGTCCACGTCATAAAGAAGACAAAGTAAAATCGGTCAATGGGAATTAGTGCAAAATCCTTCCACCGAATTTTGATACATTGCACAAAAGAGGAGTCATTGGAAACTGCAGATGATGGAATCTTGAGGAAAAACACAAAGTGTTTTGAAAAACACAAACTCAGCAGATCAGTGGTAGGAATGGACAGACGACTGATCAGTCTGAAGAAGGGTCCTGACCCAAAATATATTTTGTCCATTCCCTCCACGATGTTGTCTGACCCACTGAGTTCCACCAGCACTTTGTGTTATAATTGTGGTTAATGGTGGTTAAGCATTTTATATACATTACAAGATTGCTCAAGGCCCAACAATCTTTAACTTTAATCTTTAAGGAAGATTTACATTTATTTAATGCCTTTTATGATTATTTTATACCAATGAATATTTCTCACTGTAATAATGAAAACCTCTAAGTCAACCCCCTCAAACTACGTGACAATGGCCAAATGACCTCTACAGATGAGCCGTAGAAAGCATTTTATCGGGATGCATCACAGCATGGTTTGGGAACAGCTTCACCCAAGACTGCAAGATATTGCAGAGTTGTGGTCACAGCCCAGACCATCACACAAACCAACCTCCCTTGCATTGACCCCATTTACACTTCACTCTGCCGCAGCAAGGCCACCAGAATAATCAAGGATGAATCTCACCCTGGTCGCTCCCCTTCTTCCCACTCCCATTAGGCAAGAGGTACAGAAGAGTGAAAACACACACCTCAGATTCAAGTACAGTTTCTGTTATCCGGTAACTGAACCATCCTATCAACAACAAGAGAGCAGTCCTGAGCTACTATCCACCTCATTAGAGACCCTAGGACTATCTTTAATTGGAGATAAACACAAAAGGCTGGAGTAACTCAGCAGGACAGACAGCATCTCTGGAGAGATGGAATGGGTGATGTTTTGGTTCGAGACCCTTCTTTAGACTGGTTAGGGATAAGTGAAATGAGAGATAGCGAGAGAGGATGTTGTAGAGCTCTTGTCAAAGAGAGGAGGAGAACTTCTTCAAAGTAGGCATACCTTGAGGCGATTTCGTAGTGGAGCGGACAAAATGTGTAAGAAGGAACTGCAGATGCTGGTTTAAACCGAAGATAGACACAAAAAGCTGGAGTAACTCAGCGGGATAGGCAGCATCTCTGGAGAGAAGGAATGGGCGTCGTTTCGGGTCGAGAACCTTCAGACTGGTTAGTTAGACTTTTACTGGAATTTATCTTGCACTAAAACGTTAATCCCTTTATCATGTGTCTGTACATTGTGGATGGCTCGAATGTAATCATGTTTAGTCTGTCCGCTGACTGGTTCGCAAGCAAAAAAATGCTTTTCACTGCACCTTGGTACACGTGACAATAAACTGAACTAAAGTGAAATTATTGTTTTGGATTGTGCCGATTCAGGGATGAATATTGGGCAGGATGGTCGGGATATATTCTTTTCCTTTAAGATAGCAACAAGGGATCTCCAATGCCCATTCAAGAGAGCAGATGGGATTTGGAAGACAGCATTGCTCAATGCATAGCATCATCTCAGTCGATGTACATTTTTGTGTTCACTTTTCGCCAGTGGCAGAGTTACCAGCTGAGTCCCACCTGACACCAGGTCAGATGTGGTGATGTTTCCTGCCAATTACAGTGTTCAGTTCCATTCACAATTTTCCACATCCCCAAGACCCAAGCAACATTAAATATTAGCTTCCTAAGTGGCAAAAACTAGTCAGAAACTTGCCAGGAAAGATTGACTCTGGGAAGTAAGAATGTAATGCCTCCCCTTGATATTCAACAGCATAATTATTGCCAGATTTCAAAACTCTGGTATTTCTAATTCCATGTTGTTTAAGGGGCAGAGAAAATTTTAAAAAATGCACAAAGGTCCACTGTTACTGGCATTATAATGGGGAGATAATCTGGAAAGTTTCCTTGTGTACGCGTGTGCTGTGCCAAAAGGTTGCAGTGAGTGCATTAATATTCACTGCACGTTTCTTAGGAAGGAGCAGAGAGGGAAAAGTCAGATGCTGGGTCACGCAAAATGCTCGTGCTCACTCTGTAAAGGAGGATTGCCTGCAGGTCACCTGGCTGTCCCTTGAGCAACATTTAAGCAAGCAGGAACACACAGTGATCCCATGAGGAGGAGTTTTGACAGACCTTACATCTAGTTGACTGCATGCCTCCTGCCTCTTTCTCCTTCATCGAGCATGATCTACCCAGTGCAAAACATAATTAAACAGTTTTAAAAAGCTAACACAAGCAAAGGGAGAATGTTCCTTGATGATTCTTTAAATAAGTTGTTGCCAGTTCCAGGAAGAGAAACATAGCCTTTCCTCAATGGCATATGGTCAATGTCAAGCATAAATGGCTTACCACCAGATTTTATGCCACAGGCCAGGATAATTTCAGGCTGATATTTATTCAGCCATTTCACTGCACTCAGCTAGTTTCTTTTAATAAATTAAGGGGATACCAGAAAATTGGCAAATGCTATCATTATTACTCATCAATTATTGCCCTAATAATTATCAAAATGTCCAAAAAAATGGTTAATTTATTTTTATTTAAATTGAGTTTCTCCTTTAAACTCTTCACCTTTCCCACATTTGTTCCCCAAGGTTTGCCTCAAAATAGTTACTGTAAAATGTTTGGAAGGGGTTAATGATTATGTTGATCACTGCAGCAGGCTTCTCAGCAGCAAATAACTATACTTTGTTGTGATGGGTATGATCAAACGTAACTGGCAACGGATGGGGAAATGGTTATTAACAAGTGCACACATTTTGTTCTACGCCCAGTTTGCAGCAGCTGAGCTGATTCATAGTTTCCTCTTGCCCTTTCCCATAGTCCTATTCCTGCTGACATTTGTCTCTTCCCACAGCTTTACTCACCTCTGCTGGATGCTGAACTATGTACAGGCATGTGGAAACATTCAGTGGGTGAACTGGAAGGAATGGGCAGAGGCAAACCTTCTGAGGACGGCTGTAATGAGGGAGACACATGTTAGTCACAGTGTATGATTCAAAACTCAATCAAGAGAACTAACTCATAACACCAAGCCACAAAGTCATTACAGCTATATACTTACATGACATTTCCAAAGCAACATTCACATGCAGGTTACACATATTGTCAGGCTGTGGCTTAGAATTTTATATAATGTTTTAATAAAATGCACTGTGACTTTCATACACTCAAGGTTCCCTAGGGCACTTCAAAGAAAATGGCAATATAAACATAGCACACAAAGTAAGGAAATTTGTGTTTGGTAGATTATTTCTTTGTTGTAACAATGCTTCTTGGCAATAAATCTTATACCGTTCGAAAGCCTGTTTATTTCCCTTTTAAATGGTGCCACATTTGTAAGGAACATGCATTTGTGGGATGAGCAGCAGAGCTGATATGTGGGTTGCGCCCATGAAAAATCTGCCAAATCTTCTCTGCCAATGCCAAACAGCTTATTCTGCCATTGACTCTTGTTCGGTGTTGTTTGGTGGATTGGATGATTGAAGTCTGAAGAAACAAGACATATTGGCAATTTAACAATTTATTCATTTAATAAACAGGAGCCTCAGTAGCGTGTGGAAGAACCATACACAGCCACAACAGCCTGGCACCTCCTCCTCATGCTGGTCACCAGCCTGGTCACACACTGTTGTGGGATGGCATCCCATTCTTCAACCAGCATTTGTCGCAAGTCAGCCAACGTGGTTGTGTTGGTCACTCTGGCACGAATAGCACGCCCAAGCTGATCCCACAAGTGTTCAATGGGGTTGAGGTCAGGACTGCTGGCAGGCCATTCCATCCTCTCCACTCCCAAATTCTGGAGGTAGTCTCTGAGAAACCCTGCTCTGTGGGGGCGAGCATTGTCATCTTGGAGGATAGAGTTCGGTCCCAGACTGTGGAGATATGGGATTGCCACTGGTTGCAGAATCTCATCTCGATATCTCTCTGCATTGAGATTGCCTCCAATGATGACAAGCCTCGTTTTTCCAGTGAGGGAGATGCCGCCCCACATCATCACACTGCCTCCACCAAAAGATGTTACTCTATCGGTGCAGCAATCAGCATAGCGTTCTCCGCGTCTTCTCCACAATTTGACCCTATGATCCAACTGCCGTAGGCAGAATCTGGACTCATCGCTGAACATAACGTTCCTCCACATGTTCAGGTTCCAGTGCACGTGTTGCCGACACCAGCGCAAACGGGCCTGATGGTGAAGGGCAGTCATGGCAGGCCTCCTGGCAGCCCTATGAGACCGGAGATCGGCTGCGTGCAGTCTGTTCCGAATTGTCCGGGCAGAGAGCCGTCGGCCATATCGTCCTGCGAACCTTGACTGCAAATCTGTAGAAGACAGCCTACGGTTCCTAAGTGCTGACAGGGTGAGGAAACGGTCTTCTTCGGGTGTCGTCTTCTTGGGACGCCCACTTCGCGGCCTGTCTCTGACATCCCCCGTTATATGGAACTTGGCCTTCACTTTGGAGATGGTACTAGGGCTCACTCCAAATAATGCCCAAACTTGGTTTTGCGGAACACCAGCTTGAAGTTGCCCTATCGCACGGGCCCTATCCAGATCAGTCAAACGTGGCATGCCGATTCTTGGAGCAGACACCTACTGACCACTGTAGCAGGGCCCATGCTCACAGATGCTGCCAATCAGGTGCCAATCAGGCACCTGATTGTCAGCACCTTGGGGTACCAGAAGCTCAAAACAAGAGTCAATAGCAACAGCAGAATAAGCTGTTTGGCATTGGCAGAGAAGATTTGGCAAATTTTTCATGAGCGCAACCCATATACTCAGCTCTGCTGCTCATCCCACAAATGCATGTTCCTTACAAATGTGGCACCATTTAAAAGGGAAATAAACAAGCTTTCCAACGGTATAAGATTTATTGCCAAGAAGCATTGTTACAACAAAGAAATAATCTACCAAACACAAATTTCCTTACTTTTTGTGCTATGTTTATATGGAGTGCAATATGCTTTGCATGCAGGAAATCAAAAAAAGAATTCAAAGTTCAGAAAAGGTGGAAATAAGGTGGCAGGTCAATCGCATCTGTGGATTGTTTTCTCTGGTGCACCAGAGGCTCAAGGGAAACTTGATAGAACCACATAAGTTTTCCACGGTGGAAATGTCAAAGGCTGATGTACATAGATTTAAGACGAGAGGGGCAAAATTTAAAGGAGTTGTGTGGGACGTTTTTTTTTTACACATACAGTGAGTGGTGGATGCCGGGAATGTGCTGGCAGGGGGTTGTAATGGAGGCAAATAAAATAGTAGGTTTTAAGAGGCTTTTGGACAGGCACATGGATATACAGGGAATAGAGGGATTTGGATCAGCAGGCAGAGGAAATTATTTTAAACCTCGAGCCCGCGGTCCGGACTCACCACCTGCGGCGCTGGCTGCCTGCGAATGCTGCGGGAACGGCTGCGACTCGTCTCCGGAGGCTCCGGCGCGGGCCGCGTGGACGTCGGAAGCCCGCAGGCCCCTGGATGGGGGCCGACATCGGGAGCTCCGGCAGCGGCAGAGGCAACGTGTCCGCCCGCCCCGATTCGCGGGGCTTGGGTCGGCCCGCCATGGACCTTTCACCGTCCGGCGCGGCCTGAAATAGGCCGCGGGATTTTTTTTCACCGCCCAGCGGGGGCTTCAATATCGGGAGCCCCGACCGCCCCGACGTGGCAACTCCAACAGCCTGACCGCGGGACAAGACGGCAGGGAAGAGAAAAAGACATTCTGGCCTTCCATCACAGTGAGGAGGGACTGGAGGAGACTCACTGTGATGGATGTTTCTTTTTGTTTGGTGTTAGTTGTGATTGTATGTGTTATTGCATTTTTATTGATTAATCTTATTGGTCTTATTGTTCAACTGCGGGTAATGTTTCATTTTACTACACATTTATGTGTATGTAACAAATAAACGACTATTGACTATTGACTATTGACGTTCGGAACAGACATTGTGGGCAGAAGAGCTTTTTCCAGTGCTGTGCTGATCTCTGTTCTATGAAAAAGAAGCAGAGTTAATGTTTCAGTTCAGAGAACCCTTTGTCAGAAACATTTTATTACAGGATTATTCTTAGTGAGTGGAATGCTATAAATTTGTAAGGATGAGAATGAACGAGTACAAGTGAAAATATAAGGGTGGGTAATATTCCTGTGGCAGTTAGCAATAAACAGAACTAGAAAAGGATCCAGGTAAATTGGGGGTGATGCAAGGAACAGTAAAAAAAAGTACTTGGCCAGATAGATTTCAGATTGTACAATTCTTTTGCAGTGAAAGCGGCCAACTGGCAAAGACTTTGGAGTCTATGCCATACTCAGAGTAATACCATTCTTCATGAATTTTCTCTGTAACATATTCTTCCTGCACTTCCATGAACTCCCTCTGCATTATACCACCTATAGAATCATAGAGTGATACAGTGTGGAAACAGGCCCTCCGGCCCAACTTGCCCACACCGGCCGGCATGCCCCAGATACACTAGTCCCACCTGCCCACGTTTGGCCTAAACTTGGGGCAATTCATAGCAGCCAATTAATCAAACATCCTGCAATTTTTTCAGATGAAGAGAGCTGTAGAGCTATGTGGTCACAGGGAAAGTGTCTAAAATCTACGTATACAGCAGGTCCGGATCGAACTCCGGATGTTTGAGCTGTGAAGGATTGATGATACAGCTTTGTCGGACTTTGTTAAGGCCATATTTGGAGTATTGCATGCAGTTTTGGCTGCCCCAATAATGTGGAGGCTTTAGAAAGGTTGCAGAGGTTTACCAGAATGATGTGTGGATTAGAGTCTTGGAGCAAAAAGAATTTGGACAGAAGATAGATACAATGTGCCGGAGTAGCTCAGTGGGACAGGCAGCATCTCTGGAGAGAAGGACTGGGTGACGTTTCAGGTCGAGACCCTTCTTTAGACTGTGAGTCGGGGAAAGGGAAATGAGACATATAGACGATGATGCAGATATTGAACAAATGAATGAAAGATATGCACAAAAGTAACGATGACAAAGAAAACAGGCCATTGTTAGCTCTTTGCTAAGTGAGAACGAGAATCTGGTGTGCTAGGCGAGAATGTGAAGTTAGACAGAGAGTTTGGACAGACTTGGATTGTTTTCTCTGAAACACCAGAGGTTGAGGGGAGATCTGATAAAAGTGTATAAAATTATGAGAGGCATTGATAGGGTAGACAGTCAGAATCTTTTTCCCAGGATGGAATTACCAAATACGTGAGGGCATAGCTTTAAAGTGAGAGGGTCAATGTTTAAAGGAGATGTGCAGGGCAAGTTGTGTTTACACAGAGGGTAGTGAGTGCCTGGAACACACTGCTTGAGGTGGTGGTGAAGATAGATATGATAGTGGAATTTAAGAGACTTGGATAGACACAGGGATGAGACACAATGGAAGGATATGGATTATGTGCTGGTAGATATGAGTTAGTCTTTGCACCATGACATTGTAGGCTGAAGGGCTTATTCCTGTGCCATATTCATCATCATCATCATATATCTACAGCCGGAAACAGGCCTTTTCGGCCCTCCAAGTCCGTGCCGCCCAGTGATCCCCGTACATTAACACTATCCTACACCCACTAGGGACAATTTTTACATTTACCCAGCCAATTAACCTACATACCTGTACGTCTTTGGAGTGTGGGAGGCATGGAAACCCCAGGTATCACAAAATGCTGGAGTAACTCAGCGGGTCAGGCAGCATCTCTGGAATGAAGAAATGGGTGACGTTTCGGGTCGAGACACTTCTTCAGATTGGAGAAGGGTCTCGACCCGAAACATCACCCATTCCTTATCTCCAGAGATGCTGCCTGACCCTCTGAGTTACTCCAGCATTTTGTGATACCTTCGATTTGTACCAGCATCTGCAGTTATTTTCCTACACTGCATGGAAACCTCAGTAATGTTTCTTAGTTGTGACCTTTACCAAGGTAGGACCAACTATCAGGATGATCACCTATCACTCAATTGACTCCACTTACTTACTGATTTAGTAAGAGAAAATGAACAATTTCTTTAAAACTCTCTTCCGAATTAAAATTTGTTTTCACTCTAATAAGTGCTACATTTCAAATTATCCAGTATTGGATAATCAAATTTGCAGACACAAGGAAATGCTTATGCTGGTTTAAAAAAAAAAATACATTGCAAGCACAAGATAGAGTCATAGAATCACTGAAAAAGGCCCTTCTGCCCATGCCAACCAAGATGCCCCAAGTAAGCAGGTCCGATTTGCCTGCGGTTGGCCCATATCTCTCTAAAACCTAAAAAGACACAAAGTGCTGGAGTAACTCGGCGGGTGTGGAAGCAATGCTGTATAGGTGACGTTTCAGGTTGGGACCCTCTGACCCACTGAGTTACTCTATTTGGGACTTTTTAAGAGCAAATTTGTATCAGTCAATGTGTGTACTTTTAGACTTTCTTGAATTATCTCCTCGTGCACAGGAACAATGTATGAAGTGTAACAAGTTTATTTCCCCAGAATAATAGCCAAGGGCAAATCATGTGCATTGCAATCCAGGGAAAATAACACAAAACCTAGTTGCTCCCTACACATTTTGTCTGTTCCACTGCAAAATCTCCTCAAGGTATGCCGACTTTGAAGAAGTTTTCCTCCTCTCTCCGACGAGAGTTCTGCAACGCCTTCTTGCTGCACCCCCTCTGTGATTCCTCCTTCTCTCCTGCTGTTTTTACATATCTTCCATTCGTTTGCCCTAAGTACCATCGATATTTCTCCTTCCCCTTTCCCTTAACTCTCAGTCTGAAGAAGGGTCCTGACCCGAAATTTCAACTATTCCTTTTCTCCAGAGATGCTGCCTGATCCACTGAGTTATTCCAGCTTTTGTGTCTGTCTTCCATCCATTTATGTAGGTGGTCAGCATAAAAATACAATACAATACAATACAATATATCTTTATTGTCATTGAACCCAGGGGTACAACGAGATTGGGAATGCGCCTCCCATACGACAAGATGACAGGAAATTTAATTTAATGTAATAACAATTGCAATCCAAACTAGTTCTTTCCAGCCAAATAAATCATATCAGTTTTTTAACAAACTGGAAATATTAAACAAAAGAGGGAACTAACACAATGAAAGGTTGATCCAAAATGAACAATATCAACAAGTTAACATCAGCATAAACAGCAAAGGTCACTTTGTAACATTAATAAATGTAAATTGCCAAGAAAGGATTTGGCAAGTTAATTAAAACTTGTTGAAGTTTGTTTACATGCAAATTCAAAACTCTTGCCAGTTACAATTACTGTTTATGGAATTACGAATGGAGTCATACAGCAAATTTCATCATTTGTATTAATATTTGAAAACAAATTTTACAAATTCATAATTTTGATGTCCAAAATGCAGAATTTTACAATAAAAATGTTACAATGTTACAATGTACTTAAATTTAATATGGCACGTAATGCAACTTTTCAACAAAAAAAAGTATGCACGCCAAATGCGCATACGCGTTGCACTACATTCATGTGTGAAAAACGACTATTACTTCCAACAGTCTGTAGTTCTTGGACTACATGTACAATGTCAGGCCTACCATGAGTATCTACTGCTATTTATAGAAAGGTTATTAACAGAGATACTTTTTGCAACACAAAGAAAAAAATGGTTTGTTTTGTTTTTTCTATTTTGCTTTTTCCTTGCACATCCTAATTCTTTTGGTACTGAATAAAATAATGGTCATAAAATGTATGACTAAGTTATGAAGAAAGAGTTAATATATGCGACTCGACTGAGCGTAGGGAAGTATTGTTGAAGTAAATTTGCACATTAATTGATAATCAGCCCAAAAAGGTAGTAATTGACTTTTCTGCTGTGTTTTATACTTTATCCCCGTCTTAATTAATGAATATAGTTATTATAATCTTGCACTTAAATTTAATATTTACTCATTACAGTTCCACCACTGATTTGCTGGCACTCTTGGTTCCAGAGCTTTGCTGGTTTTCCAGCTGGCTAAGGAAGCCGGCTATGGGGATAGATGTGCTGGCTCCAGCTGGGCTGGAGTTCAAGAGCCCAGGCCGCAGGTTGCAAATTCAACTCACCGATCGGCCATGGAAGTCCCGATGAGGTCGAGATTGGCTGCCTTGCACAGCCTTGGTGCCACATTTTCGTGGAGACTCCCAGGGTGTAAGGTTTACACGCGGAACCCCTAGTGACATCTAGCGGCCGAATTGACAAATTGCAATTACTGACTGTTTTGTGGAAAAATGTGAGGCAAAATCACGGAAATGAAATAAGAAAGCGGAAACTTTCTGCCAAATTCGAAAGGGTTGGGAGGGGTGCGTTGTAAGGCAGCAGCTCTACCAGCTGTTCCATTGTGCCATCATGAACTTGGTCCTCCACACCAGTTTGGGAATTTCAAGTAATATAATAAATTTGGAATTAGAAAAAACTAGTTAACAATTGTGGTGAAGAAACCACTGGAATGTTGTAAAAATGCATCTAGTTCTCGAATATCCTTCAGAAGTGGGAATCTGCTACGAATGGAAGATAGACACAAAAAGCTGAAGTAACTCAGCGGGTCAGGAATGGGTGACATTTCAGGTCTAGACCCATTTCATCTGCTATGAATGCTCAATTGTATTGTGACGACCATTTGGAGTAAAACAAAGATTATGTTTCAGCCTTTGTTCTCTCATCCAAGTTCAGAGCAGCGCCATAAGATTGATAATCAACCCAAAACCCTTCTTTGCTCCACCCAAGTTGGCAATGAAAATACAAAACGTTGGAATATCATCAATGGAGAAAGAGTAAGATTTCAGATTCACCAGACATATCTCATGGCTAAAGTGTTAACTCGTGAGAAATACAGTAGTAGAGTAGGATGGAGTTGTGCTTATTGAAGTTTAAAAGAGTGTGTGATGATCTCACTGAAATATATGATTCTGGGAGGACAAAGTAGATGCTGAGCAGATATTGTCCTTGAACTAGGGAGCACAGTGTTAAAATTAATAGTCAGCCATTTAAAGCAAAGATGAGGATGACTTTTTATTACCTCTCAAAAGATTGTGAATCTTTAAAATTGCTGACAGCCGCATGGGCTGAAACATTGAAAATATTCTAGGCTGCAATTCTCAGCATCTTGCTCCACAGGGGTGTGAAGACATTCAGACCAGGCAGAAAGAGGATCTGAAGCCAAGAACTGAATGGATTTAGAGACATGAGAGACTGTAGATGCTGGAATCTTGGGCAAATATTAAACTGCTGAAGGAACTCAGTAGATCAGGCAGCAATTGCAGAGGGAAATGGATAGACGACATTATGGGTCAGGATCCTTCTTCAGACTAATCTTTGTTAATGATAGTGTAGGAAAATAACTGCAGATGCTGGTACAAATCAAAGGTATCACAAAATGCTGGAGTAACTCAGCAGGTCAGGCAGCATCTTAGGAGAGAAGGAATGGATGACGCTTCGGGTTGAGACCCTTCTTCCGTCTGAAGTATTTTGTGATACCTTTGTTAATGACAGAGCAGGCTCAAAGAGACCTTTGGCCTACCCTGCTACTACTACTCATGTTTTTTCTCAGGTGAAGGACTTTTCATCAAAACTAAACCAAGTTGTAAAGATATAGGTTTTGTGCAAGGTTGCAATGGAGGAAAGGGCAAAAGGAAAAGGAAATCTTATGGCAAAGCAGATGATGGTGCAAAATAGAAGGGGATGGTGAAATGACCAGAAAAAAAAAGAACAGATTAGGTGTAAATGGGATCCCTATCACAGTCTTCATTTGACATTTGCACTTCGACTCCGGTGTTCTTTCCATCCACCATCTGTTATTTTAATAACAACTTTTCTGCTGAACCTCTGACTTCAGGTGCCAACAGAGTTGTGTCTTTTCCCTTGAAGAAGGGCAAAGCCTCCAAGCCAGGATTATCTCAATCTTCTGTCAAACTCATCAAACCAGCCCTGCTATTTCACAGGCAACTGAACCGTCCTCTCACCAGCTCAGGTGCAGTCCCGACCTACCATCTACCTCATTGGATAACTGAAATATCTTTAATCGGACTTTATTATGCACTAAATGATATACCCTTTATCATGTACCTGTACACTGTGGACGACTTGACTGCAATCATGTATAGTCTTTTCGTTGACTGGATAGCACGCAACAAAATAGCTTTTCACTGTACCTCAAAACGTGTCAATAATAATAAATTAAACTAAATAAACTAAACTAAGTTATTCGCAGTTGAAAATTCCATGCAGACTGGAAGTCGACAGATTATCTGAGTTGCTGTCAGAAAAGAGCCATCTAAATGGGGTCCTTGAGAACCTCTACATTGATTTTCTTGCAGCACCCTATTTGATGAAACTAATGAAACTGTTTTTGGATGAGACTGATGAACCCAACAATGGGGATTTGCTGTGTTCAGTGCTTGTCACGGCAAAGATGATGCAAACGCATTGCAGGCTCTTGATTGACTGATGATAACATCCAACAGATCAACAAACGCCAGTGTGGACACAAGAAACTGCATACACAAAGTGCTAAGTAATTCAGTGGGTCAAGCAGCATCTCTGGAAAACGTGGATAACACTGCGACCATCCATAGACATATTATACACTTACATGGCTCTCTTAGTTTAGTTTAGAGATACAGCACGGAAACAGGCTCTTCGGCCCACCGAGTCCGTACCGACCAGCGGTCTCGGCACATTAACACTATCCTACACCCACTACAGACAATTTACAATTACATCAGGTCGAGTAACCTACACACCTGTGCGTCTTTGGAGTGTGGGAGGATACCGGAGATCTTGGAAAAAACCATGCGGTCGGTCACAGGGAGAATGTACAAACTCCGTACAGACAGCATTTATAGTCGGGATCGAACCCGGGTCTCTGGCGCTGCAAATGCCACAAGGCAGCAATTCTACTGTTATGCCACTGTGCCGCGGTGATATGGTAATAAAAGATCTTATTATCTTTTGCCATTTTTTCCCAAAAATTAAAATTAAATATTTTAAAAGCAAAATTCCAAAAGCTTCAATTAAAAAAACCCAGGTAACACATAAAACGTAAAAGAAAATGATTTGCTTCCCAACCAGAGTGGATGCCTGATTATTATATAGAGCCATTTACAATTCAGTTTAATATCACTTTTACAACCTGAGAAGCATGGTTGAATCATACACTAAACCTCGCTATGTGTGCAGGCTGTAAATTTAAAAAGATGCAAGAAATGTAGGCAAGATTAAATTTATTAGGCTTGAAAGCTTGAATGATAATAAATACCTGCCATATACATTGTAAAATTTGCAAACATTACATTTTATTCAGAATCAGAAGGGTTATATTTGATGCAGGCAAGCTTTCAGATCATTGTGTGGTTATCAGATACGCAACATATTTTTTCCTTCCTCCTTTGTGCTTACTTCACATGTAAAATGTCCCAGTTTGCACAGCCCTGTAATCACAGGAGCCATTTGCTATACAATGTTTAAAGTGGTCATTCTGAACTATAAATGGAGGAGGCTTGTACCAATGTAAATCAATTACAGCTAAACGAAGCCTGTTCCAAGAAAAATCTGACTTCTGTGGCTACAGAGTTCACAGTTTATTCCTTTAGAAATATCATTGTCAAGTGATGATAGTTTTTCACCTCTCAAACTATATGGAATAGCTTTTCCATAAACTTGTTTCCACATGCTGTCAAACAATAAAAACAAACTGTAGACACAAAAAGCTGGATAAGTCAGCGGGTCAGACAGTGTCTATGTAGAAACGTCACCTATTCCTTTTCTCCAGAGATGCTGTCAGACCCGCTGAATTACTCCAGCTTTTTGTTTCTATCCAGTTTAAACCAGCATCTGCAGTTCCTTCCTACAGATTAGAAAAAAACTTTTAGTTTATTCATACAACATTCAAGAACAAGGCTCTAGGTAGCAACCTTAGATGAGCACACTTCTTAAGTGCAGATTCTCATGTCTATTGTTGATTTCGTTTTAGGGCGTCTGGAAGCATTTTTATAACAGTTGTGTATTGTGCCATTCTTCTTCCTTCAAAACTTTAATTAAAATGATATTTGGTTTCATCCATTTTCTGCAGGCTAACAAGACCAGCATTCTCCAAAATCTTTACTCATCGTCATTGTCTACCTAACCTTTCCATGCAGTTGACAATGTCATAGAGACATAGTGTGATACAGTGTGGAACAGGCCCTTCAGCCCAACTTTCCCACACAGCCAACAATGTCCCAGCTACACTAGTCCCACCTGCCTGCGCTTGGTCCATATCCCTCCAAACTTGTCCTATCAATGTACCTGTCCAACTGTTTCTTAAACATTGGGATAGTTCCAGCCTCAACTACCTTCTCTTGGCAGCTTGTTTCACATATCCACCGCCCTTTGTGTGAAAAAGTTACCCCTCAGATCCCTTTTAAATCTTTCCCCCTTCACCTAGGACCTATGTCCTCTGGTCCTCGATTACCCTTCTCTGGGCAAGAGATTCTGTGCATCTTCCCAATCTATTCCTTTTATTTTATACACCTCTATAAGATCACCCCTCATCCTCCTGCACTCCAAGGAATAGAGACCCAGCCTCTCCCTATAGCTCAGACCCTCTTGTCCTGGCAACATTCTCGTAATGTCATTCTCTTCATCCAATATCATACTTCCAGCTACAAAGGTCTTTCCTTATATCCCTTTCTCAAAGTTCTCATAAGTATACAAAACTCGTTTCTGGTGACCAGTCCAATGAATGAACTCCTCATGTAATGCCTTTTTAAATGTTTCCAAGTAAAATCTGGTTACATTGCTCTGAACATGACCAATAATTTGCAATCCACCTTCCCCGGCATACTTCGGAGATGCTACTGTCTGGATGGATACATATCAGGTTACAAATACTATTCATCCCTACCTTGACTTTTGCCTGTGTTCCAGGCTGGGTAGCAAAGGAAGAAGAGAATGAGGGCCGAGAGGAGTTGTTGCTCCATAATAAGCCCAACGTGCCACTGGGACAGAATAATACCAAGTGCCATGGAAGGAAAATTCTCTCCTGTGTGCTTTCAGGGCACAACTGATAACCCAGAGATTCCTTTGAGCGCAGCACTTTGTAGGTTTCCATGTCACTTATGCATTATCCGTTAGTGGAAGCCAAGATGCAGCACTCACAGTCACACCCACACTTTCAATACCAACAGAGCACGATGAGACATTAATGAAAGAGCTCACTTCCCCTTGATCACGCAAAACAGAAACCCCAGAACATCTGCATGTGTGTCACAACTGCCCCACAAGGGACACTTGGCCAGCTTTTGTTCAAAACCACCCAGTTACTCCTCAACTCCTGCAGAAATGGCCCACAAAAAAACCCAATGCACAATGTTTCTTCAACATCACAATGGGGTAATGGATCAGCTGAGCAGGCAGATATGCTTCCCATAAATAAATGTCAGGTTTGTTCAATTTCCTTTTTTTGAACAGGAATAGGCATTCCTGAATTTGAAAATAACTCTTTCCAAACAACTAAATGATATTACAGATAAAAGTAGAACCTGTCGTAGTATAGCAACAGTAATGATTGTTAATGCAAAGGTTAAACCTAGTAAGAGGTGTGGCTTGTTAGCAGTTGTTCACGATTATGACTCATTCTATTTGCAAAATTAAAATTGTAACTAATTACTATGTCAGCTGGAGGCTCCAGACAGATTTTTTTGTATTAGGGCAACAGATGCGGGAAATATTTCAATCGAATTGATTTAATTGTGTTAAAACCTGTACAAAAATCCAGTTGAATCTAATCTTAGCCAATTGTCCAAAGCTACATTAAATAAATTTTGAACATCTAACGTTGTTGCTAACAGAAATGAGTGCATAGTACAATACCGTTCAGAGAATTTGAGCAAAACAACAGTGGGAATGGCTAAAGCTGAATATGAAAAGAAAACCTTTCTCACTGGTTCATGTTACACTTTTGTGAACCAGTTATTCAGGTTGAGGTGTATTATTGAGGTGCAGCCCTGAGTGCTTCACTATTCTTCTTATTATATTACATTTGAACTACACATGCTTGATGCAACATTAAACAACACTATTTCCATTTTCATTTCACGTTAGCACGTTGAAATGTCTCAAAGTGCTTTTGACAATGAATCACTTTTGAAGCAGATTGACTGTCAGGTATACAATCACAATTGACTGGTATTACCAGCTAAATATCCCATGAAATAGTAACGAGATGAATGACCGGTTAATGTGTTTTATTCTGGAGGTGCCACTCAATGAAAGAATATATGTCTAGATACTAAAGAAAAATACTGTGCTCATTTTCAGATGGTGTCAAAGGATTTTAACATCCACTTGAACGATTCTAATATGAATGAATGAATAAGTTTATTGGCCAAGTATGCATATGCAAGGAATGTACCTTGGTGCTCTGCTCACAAATGACAACACCAACATACAGTTAACAACTAAGAATAAAGCATAACCACATCAAAACAATAAGGATACAACATTACGGTCTAAACATGTGGGTGAAAATAAACCAGAGCAAAAAGAGACTACAGACTTTGGTTATTGAATAGAACTATCACTCGTGGAAAAAAGCTGTTTTTATGTCTGGCTGTGGCTGCTTTGACAGTCCGGAGTCGCCTTCCAGAGGGAAGTGCTTCGAAGAGTTTGTGGCCAGGGTGAGAGGGGTCAGAGATGATCTTGTCCGCTCGCTTCCTGGCCCTTGCAGTGTACAGTTCATCAATGGGGGGGGGAAGGTTGCAGCCAACAACCTTCTCAGCTGTGCGAACAATCCGTTGCAGCCTCCGGATGTCGTGATTGGTGGCTGAGCCAAACCAGACCATGATGGAGAAGGTGAGGACGGACTCAATGATAGCAGTATAGAATTGGACCATCATTGCCTGTGGAAGATTGTGTTTCTTCAGTTGCCGCGGAAAGTACATCCTCTGTTGGGCTTTTTTGACTGTGGAGTCGATGGTGGCCCCCCATTTAAGGTCACTGGAGATGATGGTTCCAAGGAACTTAAATGACTCCACAGAGGTGACTATGGTGTTGTTGATGTAAGAAAATAACTGCAGATGCTGGTACAAATCAAAGGTATTTATTTCACAAAATGCTGGAGTAACTCAGCAGGTCAGGCAGCATCTCAGGAGAGAAGGAATGGGTGACGTTTCGGGTCGAGACCCTTCTTCAGATGATGGTGAGTGGGGGGAGGGGAGAGGGATCTCTTCGAAAGTCTACAATTAGTTCCACTATCTTGAGAGCATTGAGCTCCAGGTTGTTGCGATGGCACCAGGATGCCAGCTGTGTCACTTCCCCTCTGTAGGCAGATTCCTCCCCATCCTGGATCAGTCCAATTAGGGTAGTGTCATCCGCAAACTTGAGGAGCTTGACAGAGGAGTCTGTGGAGGTGCAGTCGTTGGTGTAGAGAGAGTAAAGGAGAGGGGAGAGTACGCAGCCTTGTGGTGCTCCTATGCTGAGGGTCTGCGGGTCCGAGATGTGCTTTCCCAGCCTCACATGCTGCTTCCAGTCTGTCAGGAAGTTGATGATCCACTGACAGAGGGGTTCAGGCACTGTCAGCTGGGAGAGTTTGTAGTGTAGTAGCTCTGGCACAATGGTGTTAAAAGCAGAGCTAAAGTCCACAAACAGAATCTTGGCATAGGTCCCCTTGCGGTCTAGGTGCTGGAGGATGAAGTGCAGGCCTAGATTGATTGCGTCGTCCACCGATCTATTGGCCCTATATGCGAACTGCAGGAGGTCCTGTAGGGGGTTTGTGATGTTTTTCAGCTGGGCCAGCAGATCTTTCAAAGGTCTTCATTGCTCCAGAGGTAAGTGCGACAGGCCTGTAGTAATTAAGACCAGTGATCCTTGTCTTTTTGGGTACAGGGACAATATATGGATGGATCACATCCAAATCTCTCACATAAAGAATATAATCTCCTTTCTGCTTTAACTCTGAAATAGCAGTAAATAACCAAAATATAAAAATAGCTCTTTCACCCAATAACACCAACCACCCTCCCCCCTCCCTTTCCGCCAAGTACAATAACATTCATTGAACACAACCATTGCAAAATATTTTACGTAATCATATGTTTAACTTTATTCTGGTTGCATCGCCATTGTACTTAAGTATAGGATTGCAAAGGAGAAACCCCTTCATGCCTTATGAAACAAAGTTTAGGTACAGCCTTCCCCGACACAAGGCTGCAGGAAAAGATCTCCTTGGACTCTCACATATGTCCCCACAGGAATGGTAATTCATCTGCTGATGAAAGATACTTTGATTTAAAATAATTTGACTAACTGCTCAGAAAAATTACAATTCAGATCTGGAAAAACAGATTCATAGAAAGGTAAATTTGAAGAGAAGCAACAATAATGTGTGGAACAGCAAATCTGATCGCAAGGTATGAACAACAAAGCACAACACTGTCCCCTATTGAATATACAAAGTAACAACAACTTTCAGTTAATACAGAAATCTAAGGATTGGGACTTGTTGGTAAATACCACACTTTAGTTCAGGATTGCAAACAGATATTCTCTCATCCCAAATCCAAGTGTGCCAAGCTTGTAGCGTCATACCCAAGAAGACTTGAGGCTGTAATTGCTGCCAAAGGTGCCTCAACAAAGTACTGAGTAAAGGGTCTGAACACTATGTAAATGTGATATTTCAGTTATTTCTTTTTAATTACTTTGCCAAAACATTCTAAACACCTATTTTTGCTTTTTTTATTATGGGGTATTGTGTGTCGATTAATGTTTGTTTTTTTTAAAATCCTTTTTAAATTAGGGCTGTAACGTCAGAAAATGTGGAAAAAGTGAAGGGGTCTGAATACTTTCTGAATGCACTGTTCATCAAAAACTTTTACCAACCTGTTGTTGTTTGCAGTGATATTAGTCATGCAATACCTCAATGCAGTGTAAAGCCTTGCCATTTAAGACAGGGTGATTTCAGGCAGCATCAACGGAAGCAAATAAGAAAAAATATCATACTTGTCTAATGGTCAACAGAAAGAGTGAGTAATGTGCTATGCTGTAATTCAAATAAGAAAACGTTGAAATGGTCTTGAGGTAATCAGTGTTTACCATGCTTGGTGGTTCAATTATTCGTTTTAATCAATGTAATGGCAGGAAATAATCCAGTTATTCACATAAAAGACCAAAAATAAAGATGTAGACCTCAAAATCAAATGATGTATCTTGGGATTATGAACAATTGAGCTTTTTCTTTATTCATATTACCCAAATCCTTGTGTTTGGAGTTGCATATTTCATGACTTCAGTATAATATTAAGCCTCTAAAGCTAATGATTACTTCCTGATGTTAAATAGATAAATCAAATTCTTACTTGAATCCATTCTAACCACATCATATAAAAAGCCAATCAGTTTCTTCGCTGAAATAAATGTAAATATGTCATACTCATCACAATGTTCCATATTTCCATCATCTTCCATTTTACTCAACCTGCCTGACATCTGATTTCCCCAGGTTGTTCCTCTGAAAACCACCATGTCTCCATCCATAATCTCATTCCCACCACAATGGTCCTCCTCTGCTCACATCATTGGAACTTTTTGGAGAAAAGTCCCAGCCTGAAATGTCATGTAACCATGTTCTCCGGGGATGCTGCCTGACCCGCTGAGTTACTCCAGCACTTTTGTGTCTTTTGTTTGTAAACCAGCATCTGCAGTTCCTTGTTTTTCGACCAAAGTATGTCAAAATTGATTCCAGCTAAAATCTCCAGTTCTTCACCTCGTTTTGCCAGTCTGCATTCCATAACTTGAAGAAGGGTCTCGACCCAAAACATCACGCATTCCTTCTCTCCCGAGATGCTGCCTGAACCGCTGAGTTACTCCAGCATTTTGTGTCAACATTTGGTTTAAACCAGCATATGCAAGTTTTTTCCTTCCATAACTTTCCACTATGTCTCTAAACTAATTTAGCCCGCCTACCTCACACTGCAGATTCCCAACTTCTTCTTACTGGCATCCTGCTGATGCACTAGTCATGTCAGAAGGAATAGGAGTAGAATTCCTCCACCATTCTACTCCACCATTCAATCATGGCTGATCTATTTCTCTTCCTAACCCCATTCTCCTGCTTTCTCCCCATAACCTCCGACATCTGTTTTTAAGCAAAAATATATCTATCTCTGCCTTAAAAACTATAAACTATAGCCTTCTGTGCCAAAGAATTCCACATATTCACCACCCTCTGACTAAAAAAAATTCTCCTCATCTCCCTCTTCAAAGAACGCCCTTTAATTCTGAGGCTATGAGCTCTAGTCCTAGATTCTCCAACTAATGGAAACATCCTCTCCACATCCACTTTATCCTAGCCTTTCAATATGCTGTACGTTTCAATGAGGTCCTTCCTTGGCATGGGCCTATTATAACAGGCATGTAACTACTCAGTCTGAAGAGCTTGGCACTTAACCCCATTGTTTCGCATCCAGGCTGAGATTTTCTTCTCCTGTTCTAGGCTCAGGCTCTGAGGTTTCCGCCCTGATTCATTTTTAAAACCTGTCCAGGCAACACTGGATGGAGTTTAGCCGACATCTTCAAACTCTCGTTACTGGGGTTTGAGGTTCCCACCTGCTTTAAAAGGGCATCAATAATACCAGTTCCCAAGAAGAGTAAGGTGATGTGCCTCGATGACTACCAACCGGTGGCACTAATGTCCTTGGTGAAGTGCATTGAGAGGGCTGGTAATGGCGCATATCAATTCCTACTACAACAGCAACCTGGACAAACTACAATTTGCCTACCACCACAACAGGTCAACGGAGGATGTCATCTCACTAGCTCTCCACTCTGCACTGGACCACTTGGACAAGAAATACACATACATCAGGCTGTTGTTCCATAACTACAGCTCAGCATTTAACACGATCATCCCCTCCAAACTGGTTCCCAAGCTCACGGAACTGGATCTCTGCACATCTCTGTGCAACTGGATCCTCTGATGACTTCATCATCAGACCACAGTCTGTTCGAATTGGCAAAAACCATCAGCATGGGAGCACCTAAAGACTGTGTGCTCAGGTCCCTGCTCTACTCACTCAATGCTCATGACTGTGTAGCTTGACACTGTTCCAATTCCATCTTCAAATTCACCAATGTCACCACTGTTGATGGACAAATTACAGATGATGACGAGTCAGAATATAGGAGGGAGATCGTTCCATGATCAAATTTTGCCAGAACTACAAACATCCTCTCAATATCAGTAAAAACAAAGAACTGATTGTTGACTTTGGAAGAGGAAGGCTGAGGATCTATAAACATGTCTTCATTGACGGGACAGTCATGGAGAGATTCAAAAACATCAATTCCCGAGTGTATATATCTCTGAAGATCTATGCTGGACCCAGCACACGATGCAATCATCAAGAAAGCCCATCAATACTTCCTTGGAAGATTTAAGGAGATTTGGCATATCGATGAATACTCTCCTAAACTTCTACAGTAGAGAGCATATTGACTGGTTGCATCATAACTTGGTTTGGCAACTCTAATGCCCAGGAATGAAGAAGTTTGCAAAAAGTGGTGACACTGCTCAGTCCATCATGGGTACTGACCTCCCCACCATCAAAGGGATCCACAGGAGTCGCTGCCACAAAAAGGCAGCCAGCATCATCAGAGACCCACACCACCCTAGCACACTCTCATTTCACCCCTGTCATCGGGAAGAAGGTACAGGAGCCTGAAAACTGTCAATAGTCAATAGTCGTTTATTTGTCACATACACATAAATGTGCAGTGAAATGAAACATTACCCGCAGTTCAACAATAAGACCAATAAGAATAATCTATAAAAACATCCAGGTTCAGGAGCAACGTCTTCCCAATATCTATCAGGCTATTAAATACCAGAACCTCCAAATAAGATCCGAACCACATAGACTTGGAGGTATTGTTTTTGTCTTTGCAATATATATATATATATATATACATATATCTATCTTTTATTATGGTGTTTACAGAGTACAATATTTACATATCTGTTGTGCTGTTGCACATAAGACTTTCATTGCTTTGTTTGGGACATACGACAATAAAACACTCTGGACACTTGACTCTTGAGATACAGGCCCATAAAGTTTTTTAAACAGTTCATACACTAAAAGTAAAAGCAAGTAAATCTACTGTTATTGCAGCACAAGAACGACATTTAAGATTGGACCTTCCTTTCTGTGTTATCTCTGACCCTTGCTTTTGTCAAGCGGCTCTTAGCATCTCTGCACCTTCTCATAACTCACCTGCAAATTAACCAATATCTGCTGACAATGCACAAGTTAACAATGGAATGAATGGTGGTTGCAATGATACATTTTGAATAATATTTCTCATAATAGTTGCACATAAACAAACATGTTCTAATCCTGAAAACACCCAAAGTCCAAAGGGATTTTTTAGTGGAGATTGCGAGATACCAATTAAAGCAGACAGTCTGTATTTTCTTTCTTTGTCTAATCCAAGGACAATAGCTGAAAAAAAAATTCCATGCAAACTGTAACTTGTTAATATGGAACACACTGAAGCTGGCTGGTCTGAGTCAATTATTCACTGGACAAGGTTTTCAGTAACCAATGAATATTTTTAAAATGTCATGACTTGGTTAAAACACATGACAACATAAGCTCTGCATCCTATAAAGGCACTGGGGCAAGGTCATTCAGGTAAATTGAATTCACAGTGCTGCTGCTCCCAGACTCACCTTCATTTAATCTGCAATACAATTATTCTACCTCCTACAGAAGCTCACGGGGTAAAGTGCACCATGCACACAAATAGCATAAATCATCCAAAATTATATTCATTATACAATATACGGAAACAAATCTCAAAATACAACCCAGGTTCATATGGATGAATAACCACTTTTGTCATGTTCAAGCAAAGCTACATTTATTGCCATGTAGCGTAGAATCATTTAAATATTTCAGTTAAAATATTTTGATTCACTGTTTGCCTGATATTTTTTTCAGATTAATAATGAGCTAATGTACATATTTAACTGTGCAAAAAAAACAGAGAACACCATCGCACAGTAAGATTTGTTTACTTTTTTTTATATAGCCCAACCCATCCATGCCAACCAACCAAGGTGCCCCATCTAAGAAAGTTTGATTTGCCTGTGTTTGGCTTATATCTCTCTAAACCTTAAAAAGACACAAAGTGCTGGAGTAACTCGGCATGTTAGGCAGCAACTCTGGAGAACATGAATGAGTGTCATTTCAGGTAAGGACCCTTCTTCCATCTGATGAAGGGTCCTCACCCAAAACATCACCCATGCATGTTCTCCAGAGATACTGCGTGACCCACTGAGTTACTCCAACACTGTCTTATTTTTGTATACCAGCATCCATAGTTCATTGTATCTTCTCTCTAAACCTTTCCTATGGTTTATACTTGTCCAAGGGTCTTTTAAATGCCTCAACTACCTCCTCTGCTAGCTCATCCCATATACATACCACCCTCTGAGTGAAAAAAACTCATGATCTGAAGATAAATAGACAGAGGTGCTATGATAGCACAATATAACTGTCAATTTTCTTTTAAGGAAGAATTATCATGGAGGGGAAAGTTTAACCCACTGTGTGTAATAAAATACTGGTGGAAGTGATGGAATTGGATCAGAATTGCATTGCTATGGTAATAATTTAAAAAATAAAAACAATTCATTTCAGTGGAGATTTCAGAATGAATGACTTGCTGTCAAGTGTGGCTTTGGAGCTCTGATAAAACTGAAGACAGCAGGCATTAAATGTAACACAATCCACTTGCACAAAAGAAGATTGCTAAGAATTCTGTAGTTTAATCATCCTAACCTCTGTTTACATTGTCATCAGCAGTAATAACAAACAGCACTAAAACATTTCAACCTTTGCAATCTTATGGGAAATTTCATTACCTCTTCCCTCAAGCCCTATTTGTTCACATTTTCTGTCACCAAGTAAAATTACGAAGTTACATCAAAGATGAAGATTTGTGTAGGCAGAACAGTGAGGAGATTTGCTTCAGCCTTTAGTCAGAAAGGTCTTTACAAATATCACTTCTAACCTGGAGAGCCGTTCCAGCACGAATGTGGAGTTTGAAACAATGGCCTTTTGCTCACAATTTAGTTATGCCAAAACTAATCTCCATAGATGAAGAGATGATTCTTAAGAACATTAAAGAAATATGAAATACTGTATTCCTAGCTAAAATAAAACAAACAAAAAAAAGTCAGGGTTTTGAGCAGTTATTTTCTACTTAAGAAAAAGTAGTTATGCTTAATTGTAAAATCAGTTTATGGAATGTGAACATAAATCTTTACTTCGTTATCATCACTGACTTTTATAAAACAGAACATTTTATTGAGACTTTCAGAAGAGTAACTAAATTGTACCTTTATTCTCATTAATGCATGATAGGCTGTTTTGGAAGGTTAGATAACATGGGATCCAGGGAGAGTAGATGACTGGATAGAGAATTGGCTTCGTGGAACGAAGCAGAGGGTGAAGGTGGATGGTTGTTTTTCAGAGTGGAGGTCTGTGATGAGCGGTGTCCCTCAGAGATTGTGCTGGGTAGATAGGGTGGTCAAGGAGGCTTTCAGTGCATTGGCCTTCAGCAGTCAAGCTGTTGAGTAGAGAAGTTGGGATGTTATGATACAGTTGTATAAGACTTGGCCAGTCTTATACTTGGTCAATAAGTCAATTACTTGGTAATTGAGGCAAGTACTTTAACAACATTTAGAAGGCATTTGGACTAGTACATGGATAAGCAAGGTTGAGAGAGATATGGGCTAAACGCGGGCAGGTGGGATGAGCGTTGATGGAACATCTTGGGCCACATGGGCATGTTGGGCGAAAGGGCCTGTTACCATGCTGTATGACTCCATGACCCTAACACAACCTATTGATAGGTTCTCAACATTAATGTAAATTTCAAACAAGGAAGGATACTGCAAAGGTGTATGTTGCTCACCTCTCTAACATCTAATTTGAAAACAGTATTATGAATGTTTCTTGCAGTCAAATCTGATGTTGTCATATTTCGAGCACAACTTAACTAACAGCACGAGTTATTTTCTGTCAACAGGTATTCACAATTTAATTAATTCACAAATTCGACGCATCTCGTTTCTCTGCACACTAGAGAAACTTATGTTCATACTAAAGCAAGGTTGTGGTCTCTTCTGAAGGATTCTCTTTGATCTCAATGTTTTCCAAAGCACCTCAACGAATACAAACTATCATTCCATCCAAAGTGATCAGGTATGAAAATATTGCTGTCGGCTCAGTAATCATTTAAGGCCCGAGAAGTCTTATGGACTACAATAGACGTAGGTTTGAGGTTTATACCCATCAGCCAGCATATACAACAAATTATCCTCCAACATTTCCGTCACCTCCAACGGGATCCCACTACTGGCCATCTCTTCCCATCTCCTCCCCTTTCTGCTTTCCGCAGAGACCGTACCCTCCATAACTTCCTGGTCCATTCATCCTTTCCCATCCAAACCACCCCCTCCCCAGGTACTTTCCCCAGCAACTGCAGGAGGTGCAACACCTGTCCCTTTACTTCCCCCCTCGACTCCATCAAAGGACCCAAACAGTCTTTCCAGGTGAGGCAGAGGTTCACCTGCACCTCCTCCAACCTCATCTATTGTATCCGCTGTTCCAGATGTCAACTTCTCTACATCGGGGAGACCAAATGCTGGCTCGGCGATCATTTTGCTCAACACCTCCGCTCAATCCACCTTAACCAACCTGACCTCCCCGGTGGCTGAGCACCAACTCCCCCTCTCACTCCCAGTTTGACCTTTCTGTCATGGGCCTCCTCCATTGTCATAGTGAGGCCCACCGGAAATTGGAGGAACAGCACCTTATATTTTGCTTGGGCAGCTTAAACCCCAGCGGTATGAACATTGATTTCTCTAACTTTGGATAGCTCCTCTGTCCCTCTCTTTCCCTTCCCCGAACCCAGTTCTCCCACTGTCTTCCTGCCTCCAACAACATCCTATCTTTGTCCCACCCCCTTCCCTGACATCAGTCTGGAGAAGGGTCTCTGCCCGAAACGTCACCCATTCATTCTCTCCCGAGTTGCTGCCTGACCCGCTGAGTTACTCCAGCCTTTTGTGATACCTTAGGTTTGAGATTTAATATTTTCCTAGATCTCAGCCGAAGTGGCAATGGAATGCCATAATTCAACAAGGTAAAAAATATACATCTGTAATATTCATGTTTCTTTCTCCTCTGCTCATGATTGCAAACAAACAAATATGATTAAGCTAAGGTGTGGTTTATCATGATACGGACAAATAGCCTCATCACACACAAAGAATGGCTACTGGGAAAGTTATCCATGATTTGGGTCTATCTGTGGAATACTCATTAGCTTAACAGCCAAAGAAACCTGAGGAACGTTAAAAAATAGCAAATCCAGAAACCCCTGTGGACCGCAAACCGAACATAAAAGGCTGAGTACAAAGATTTCATCCGAGGGCTTCTCTAATTTTACACCCGCAGAAAGAATTGTGCAATAACTTTTTTTCATAAATTCTGTTGAGAACTTTCTAAAAGCATGTTCTTTGTTCTTCAAATTGTAACTAAATATCTATGGAAATACATTCTAAAAACAAGAATGTTATTTTATTAAATAACTGTTATTTCATTGAAGCTGAAGAATGGAGCTACTGTACCAATCTTTGATATTTTCTCTTTGAGGTACCACATCATGACGTTCAGTCCACTCTCTACGGGAGCATTCCATTAGCCTCATTACCCCAACTTGAGTCACACAACCACTCTTTCATCAGCTGATTTTCTAAATCTTATTGAAATGTCCACAAATCCCACATCATTACATTTATTTTTTTCATTGAAAATTAACAATTTACACCATTACCAGAAGACAAAGCTATAGATCCTGCAATTGGCATTATGTTAATAACTGCTCCACAGGTGTCTCACACATTTGAACCAGTTCCTAAATTAGCAGCAATGTTAATGCCCCTGTAGCTAAATAGTAAAACAACAGATATTATTTATTGCTTTATTAAACCATTAAATAGGAAATTCACAATAGAGCAATGTAACAAAAAACTATGGTTAGAAAATGTGTATTATTGCACTATTGTTATTTGCAAATCAGTGAATACTTAATGCCAAAGTACCATTCTTTAAAATGGTAACATGGTAGATATAGCAATTGAACTACAGTCTAGGAGATAGTATGTACTATTAAGGTCATAAGGACATAAGTGATATGAGTAGCATTAGGCCATTTGTCCCATCAACTCTACTCTGCCATTCAATCATGGCTGATCTATCTCTCCCTCCTAATCCCATTCTCCTGCCTTCTTCCCATAAACTCTGACACGTGTACTAATCAAAAATCTATCTATCTCTGCCTTAAATACACTGATTCATTCCAGTTAGACGGTCCAGAATAAACACGGCTTTCTGTACAACCACACTGATGGCAGAGGTTCTTCCCCAAGTAAAGCAACAGTTGTAAAGGAAGAGTGAACAAACTAATGCCACCGCCTTTCCTCAAACTTAACATTCTCAAATTCCCCAGCTCTGATGAAAGCTTACCAACCTGAGATTTAGATATTGTTTTGCTCGCTGGTCTATTGAAGTTTGCTGTCTTAGACAATAGACAATAGGTGCAGGAGGAGGCCATTCGGCCCTTCAAGCCAGCACCGCCATTCAATGTGATCATGGCTGATCATTCCCAATCAGTACCCCGTTCCTGCCTTCTCCCCATACCCCCTGACTCCACTGTCCTTAAGAGCTCTATCTAGCTCTCTCTTGAATGCATTCAGAGAATTGGCCTCCACTGCCTTCTGAGGCAGAGAATTCCACAGATACACAACTCTCTGACTGAAAAAGTTTTTCCTCATCTCAGTTCTAAATGGCCTACCCCTTCCTTATTCTTAAACTGTGGCCCCTTGTTCTGGACTCCCCCAACATTGGGAACATGTTTCCTGCCTCTAACGTGTCCAACCCCTTAATAATCTTGAATATTTTCAGCATTTTCTGTTTTATACCCAAATCACTATGCTGCTCTATTGAATGGTTATTTGACAATCACGCTATTATTTGGGGTTTGTTGAGACAAGCTCTTTGTCACAGCAGTTATGACTGCAGTTACGTGGTGATCCCAGCAGGTCTAAGCACACAAGTAATTATCTGTTGTCAATAACTGATTGACTTGCAACATCTTTGCCATTTCTAATTCCCAGGAAATTAAAAAAATATATACTTAAAATCATTCATCTTTACTGGTACAAAGAGCGAGGTGATGAATACAAAAGTCACATTTATAAATTAAGTTTGAGGAAGACACTTTTCATAAATTAAATCCAATCATTTTCAACTCAAGTATTAATTAAAAACAGACCAATAAGAATGTGCAGGCTGAGGATTCAGATATGAAGCACAATTAACCTTGTGGCTTTAACAAATCAACTGAGTGTCTGTCTAAATCTTCAATCCCCTGGGGAAAAAATCAAATTTTCAAAAGTGAACCAGTGAACAAACTTGGTTTACACATTTAATAAACATTAAACTTTCTTGCAATAATGATGTTTCAAATTTTTTTAAATCCTCTGTTAAACCAAATGTTATTAGAATATGTTTGTGTTTTACAAGACCAAAATAATTTAATAGTGACTTTTAAAGTTTAATGTTGAAAAGCTCAGATAGGTTTAATGTTTATTCATCAAGGACTTTTACCGTATACATTCCAGCAAAAGGATAGTTATTTACATGAGTAAACAAAGATTCTTGTGAGTCAAAATCAGATTCCTTATTACTTGTCATCTTGAGAAACCTCCCTCCACTTAATGTAAACAGGTTTGTATTGGGGTGAATTAGGTGCAACAGACTTATTATTCAGCTCGTACCCTTCCTATCACCATCCAATGGCAGTTATAAATCAGCATTTATAACTGATTCATCCATTAATCCATGCCAATTACAATTCACAATAACATTTTCATTACCCTCATGAATGGAAGCTCCACTTAGCAAATGTAGGTGCAGCACACTGAAAAAAAAAGTTCCAATATGATTTTATTTTGGGGGGGTTAAAACAAGCATGAATCCTTCTCTGAACCTCCCAAAATCGGCATTGCAGCAAACACCTTGACTTCCTCCGTCCTTCTGCATCAAACCCCTCATAACTTCTGGATGACTGAGATTGCATCCAGTGTAAGAAAATAACTGCAGATGCTGGTACAAATCGAAGGTATTTATTCACAAAATGCTGGGGTAACTCAGCAGGTCAGGCAGCATCTCAGGAGAGAAGGAATGGGTGACGTTTCGGGTCGGGACCCTTCTTCAGACTGCATCCAGTTTGATGTCAGCAACTAATCACTCAAACATATTATTGAACTGCTTTGTGGCACCTTATCAAAACCTCTTGGAAATACACAAACAATCCTGGAGAAAAACAAGCAACTGTTGTTCGGTTACCGATTTCTTCAAAGCATTGGTGCTGAACAACACAGGAATCAATTAGGTGTAATTTCAGGCAAAAAATGATAATAGAGGGACACCAGAATTGCTAAAGGTGAAGGACAAGAATGTAAATTCATTCTGTGAAATGTGGGGAGAAGGCAGTAAGCAGTGAGTGATAGATGAACTGGTTAATGTGGTATTGAATGTAGATGGTAACTTTTCACAAGATTATGTTTATGCTGGAAGAAACTCAAATGGTAGACAAGAATGTATTTGAAAAAGTAAACTTTTTTCCTGAAATACTATATGTCATTTGTTTTCTGGCCTCTTAATAAAGAAGAAAGTCTGAGTGAATCCAGGTGAATGATTGGCATCAAATAAATAAACTGCAGATGCTGAAAATCTGAAATAATTTAAAACAGAAAATTCTGGGAAAAAAATCAGTAGCTGTGGAGAAAAAAAAAATAGGGTTAACATTTAATGTCCAGGACCTTTCATCAGAACTCAGAAAATTCAAACAAAATTTTCTCGACAGCAAAGGTGTGGGAGGGCAATGGGTAGAACAAAGATAATTTCTCTTAATAGGTGAAAAGTGAGGCAATTAATGAGCAGTCAACATCAGATTAAACTTCCTTCTGTGTTTGTGTTGCAATTATTGTATACACAGGCTGAGGCCCAACACAAACTCAAGAAAAAATATCACCTTCAGTCTGAGCACTTTCCAATCTGCAGGACCTAATCTGCAGGAAAGGTCAGAGTTGGAGTGGAATAGTCGGCAACCAGAAGCTCAGAGTCCCTTGAGTGGACTGAACACAGGTGCACAACAGTCACCCATTGTATTCGAGGCCACATTATACTGAAGGCAGTAAAGTGGACTGGAACAGGTAAAGTGAATTTATACATCTTTAAGGTTTCTCATGGGAAACAAATTGAATGGTATTAATCTCACCAATTACAAATTATTAAAACTTCGACATTAAGGCCTTCGACAAGGTCCCACATAGGAGATTGGTGTACAAACTTAAAGCACACGGTATTGGGGGTTCAGCGTTGAGGTGGATAGAGAATTGGTTGGTGGGCAGGAAGCAAAGAGTAGGAATAAACGGGTCCTTTTAGGAATGGCAGGCAGTGACTAATGGGGTACCGCAAGGCTCAGTGCTGGGACCCCAGTTATTTACAATATATATTAATGATTTGGACAAGGAAATTGAATGCAACATCTCTAAGTTTGCGGATGACACGAAGCTGGGTGGCAGTGTTAGCTGCGAGGAGGATGCTAGGAGGCTGCAGAGTGACTTGGATAGATTAGGCGAGTGGGCAAATGCATGGCAGATGCAATATAATGTGGATAAATGTGAGGTTATCCACTTTGGCGCAAGAACAGGAAAGCAGAGTATTACCTGAATGGTGGCCAATTAGGAAAAGGGGAGATGCAACGTGACCTGGGTGTCATGGTGCACGAATCATTGAAAGCAAGCATGCAGGTGCAGCAGGCAGTGAAGAAAGCGAATGGTATGTTAGCATTCATAGCAAGTGGATTTGAGTATAGGAGCTGGGAGGTTCTGCTGCAGTTGTACAGGGCCTTGGTGAGACCGCACCTGGAGTATTGTGTGCAGTTTTGGTCTCCTAATCTGAGGAAAGACATTCTAGCCTTAGAGGGAGTACAGAGAATGTTCACCAGATTGATCCCTGGGATGGCAGGACTTTCATATGAAGAAAGACTGGATAGACTAGGCTTATACTCGCTGGAATTTAGAAGACTGAGGGGCGATCTTATAGAAACATATAAAATTCTTAAGCGGTTGGAGAGGCTAGATGCGGGAAGATTGTTCCCGATGTTGCGGAAGTCCAGAACCAGGGGTCAAAGCTTAAGGATAAGGGGGAAGTCTTTTAGGACCGAGATGAGAAAACATTTCTTCACACAGAGAGTGGTGAGTCTGTGGAATTCTCTGCCACAGAAGGTAGTTGAGGCCAGTTCACTGGCTATATTTAAGAGGGAGTTAGATGTGGCCCTTGTGGCTAAAGGGATCAGGGGGTATGGAGAGAAGGCAGTACAGGTTACTGAGCTGGATGATCAGCCATGACCATATCGAAGAGCCGAATGGCCTACTCCTGCACCTATTTTCTATGTTTCTATGTCTATGTTTCCAGCTCAGCGTGAAAAAGTGAAACTTTGGTACAATGGCAATGGAACGCACTTTGAGGAAACAATGTGATATATTCAACATATATTTTATTCTCAGTACCTTCTGACATTCATTTCTGCTCTTTAAATTTGTTATTCATATTCCTTCTACATCTTTTTCACATTGCTTCAGATATATTAGCATAATTGTCATGTTATGGGACTAGTCTCCTAGTTGCATGGACTAATATCCAGAGGATTGCAATCCTATTTCAAATCCTATCATGATAGTTTGAGAATTTAAATTGCATGCAAAGTAATATAACAGGTATAACAGAGCTTTATTTGTCGTTCGGCACCGAAGTACCGAACGAAACTACATAGCAGTCATAGAAAAAAAGAACACAAGACACATAACCCCAACACAAACGTCCATCACAGTGACTCCAAACACCCCCTCACTGTGATGGAGGCAACAAAACTTCCACTCTCTTCCCCACGCCCACGGACAGACAGCTCGGGATTCATTTCCACAGCAATGTAATTACTTATTTACTGCTCTTTGAAAGCAGACTAAAAGCAAATTCCTTCAAAACTCTCAGGGTTTCCAGAAATAGGAATACCTTGAAATACCTTCCATAGAAAACTATAGGATTTGAATGTGCAAATGTGTGGGTGGAGGCTGGGGTAAGAATATAGCAATTTCAAACTGCTGCATTTTTCGGTTCTCCATTGTACTTAGACGGCACGTTACCAATGTATTTGGAAGAAACAGGCTGCATTTAACTAACTCTACTCACTCCGTTAGAACAATATTGACATAGATGTTTAGCTATGTCCAAAGAAAACTGTAAAAATATTATGGCACCATAGAAATGGGAAAATCAAAAGGGTAATGTAATTTGGATGGAAGTTAAATATGAAGATGGAAGCATTGAAAAATATTCCAAGTGGCAGGTTTAGAAATGGCTTGCCAAAGAAGAAAAAATGTAATAAACAATTTCTTCTGATCAGTGGCTTATGGGAAAGTCCATAGCTTTTAAAAATTATAAATAATTACAATTTGAAGGGCAGATTCTCCACAGTTTTTCAGTACCATGGTAATTAAGATTTGATGGAATTAAGAGTAAAGTAATTTAACATAATCAGTCCTTAATCGGACATTAAAAATTTGAAAATATGTCAATGGATGAGGCCTGCCATTTATTGACACGCAGAACAGATTCATCACCATATTCAAGTATTTGAATGTCAAATCAACACCAAAATATTACTGTAACCTACTGCTACAACAAAAAATTGAACAGTTACGGGTAGCATGGTGGCACAGTGGTAGAGTTGCTGCCTTAGAATGCTTGCAGTACCAGAAAACCCGTGTTCGATCCCAACTACAGGTGCTGTCTGTACGGAGTTTGTACATTCTCCCCGTGATCGCGTGGGTTTTCTGAGATCTTCGGTTTCCTCCCACACTCCAGACGAAATGGTTTGTAGGTTTTTGTAGGTTAATTGGCTTGGTATAAGTGTAAATTGTCCCTAGTATGTGTCGGATAGTGTTAATGTGCGGGGATCGCTGGTCGGCGTGTATTCGGTGGGCCGAATGTCCAGTTTCCACGCTGTATTTCTAAACTACACCAAACTTCCTATTTTCCATATTTTATCATGGAGGCCAATCATTGTCATCTAATTCACTCTGCAATAATAATGAAAATGAAAGGCATTACAAGATAATAGTCAGAGAAAAGGTTAGCAGTTCGTAAATCCAAGACAAAAATACAGAACAATCAACACATGAAGTAAAGTAACAAAGAAGTGCAGATGCTGTTTTACACAAAGGACACAAAGTGCTGGAGTAACACAGCGGGTCAGGCAGCATCTCTAGAGAGCAGTGATAGGTGTTGGTTCGTGTCGGACATTTCTTCAGGCAGACACACAGAGATTGACATCACAGAGTATTATGCTCCAGAAAGCAGGATGGTGTGTTGCCTCCCTGGAGCAAGGGTCCAGGACATCTCGGAGCACTGCACGGCATCCTCAAGAGTGAGGGGAGCAGCCGGAAGTTGTTGTGCATGTTGGCACAAATGATATAGGTCGGAAGAGGAAGGAGGTTCTGCAACAAGAATTTTTGGAATTGGACAGAAGACTGAAAAGCAGGACCTGCAGGGAAGTGATCTCAGGATTTCTTCCAGTACCTCGTGCTAGTGAAGGTAAGACTAGGAAGATAGGGGAAATGAATGTGTGGCTGAGGAATTGGTGCAGGGGGCAGGGATTCAGATTTCTGGATCATTGAGATCTCTTCCGGGGCAGGTGTGACCTGTATAAAAGGGACGGGCTGCACCTAAACTGGAAGAGGATCAACATCCTAGCGGGAAGGTTTGCTAATGCTGCACGGGAGGATTTAAACTAGATTGGCCGGGGGGTGGGGATCTCGTGCAGCACAGAAGCACGTGAGAGGCTAGTTGGTATCGAGGGTGGTGTGGGAAAGGTTAGTGGACAGAATAGGCAGATGAAAGGCAGAGAGCGAAGTAGAAGGGTTGGTTTAAATTGCACGTATTTTAATGCAAGGGGCCTGACGGGTAAGGCAGATGAGCTAAGGGCATGGATAGGTATGAGCGACCCGGACGTTGTAGCCATGACTGAAACCTGGTTAAGGGATGCTCAGGACTGGCAGCTCAATGTTCCGGGGTACAGGAGATTCAGGAGAGACAGGGGTGAGGGAAAAAGAGGGGGGGGGGTTGCATTGTTAATTAAGGAGGATGTCACGGCTGTGTTCAGAGGTGTCATTACGGGCAGTTCGTCAAATGAGGGTATATGGGTGGAGCTGAGGAACAAAAAAGGAATGATCACCTTGTTGGGGGTGTACTTCAGACCCCCGTATAGTCAATGGGAATTAGAAGAACAAATGTGCCGGGAGATTGCAGACAGCTTCAGGTCAAATAAGGTTGTTGTAGAGGATTTTAACTTTCCCAATATAGACTGGGAAAATCATAGCGAGGAGGGTTTAGATGGGGTACAATTCCTCAAAAGTGTTCAGGAGAGTTTTCTTAAGCAGTATGTGCAGGCCCCCACACGTGAGAGGGCAACGCTGGATCTAGTATTGGGAAATTGGGAAGGGCAAGTTAATGAAGTGTGTGTGGAGGAGCCTTTTGGGACCAGTGACCACAGTTCCATTAAGTTTAAGATAGTTAAGGATAGGGCCGGAGAGGGTCCAGGTGTTAAAATGATCAACTGGGGTAAGGCCAACTTTGAGGGTATGAGAGAAGGTCTCGCTCAAGTTGACTGGAGCAGGTTATTTGAGGGGAAAGGAACATCGGCCAAGTGGGAAGTTTTTAAAAGTGTACTGAAGAAAGCTCAGGATGTGTACGTCCCCGTTAGAATGAAGGGCAAAGCAGGCAAACATAAGGAAACTTGGCTGACGAGAGAAATTGAGACATCAGTCAAAAACAAGAAGGATGCAGGGGACTGGTATAAGCAGCTGGGATAAAGTGCATCCCTGGAGGAGTTTCGGGAACGAAGGAGTAAACTAAAAAAGGAAATCAGAAGGGCAAAAACAGGCCAGGAGATAGCTCTGGTGGGTAGCATTGAGGACAATCCCAAAAGATTTTATAAATACATAAGGAGGAAAAGGGTAACTAGAGAGAGAGTGGGACCTCTCAGGAATCAAAGCGTCACCTCTGTGTGGAGCCACAGGAGATGTGCAAGGTCCTAAATGAGTATTTCTCCTCTGTATTTAACAAAGAGAAAGACAGTAGGAAGGAGGAAATTGGAGCAGTCACTGGAAGTGTCTTGAGAGCAGTCAGGGTTACCGTCGAAGAAGTACTGAAGGTACTGTCGTGCTTGAAGGTAGACAAATCTCCAGGGCCTGATCCGATACATCCAAGGACATTGCAGGAAACTAGAGAGCAAATTGTGGAAGCCCTGGTTGAAATTTACGAGTCGTCCTTAAATACAGGAGAGGCGCCGGAAGACTAAAGGGTGGCAAATGTTGTGCCTCTTTTCAAGAAGAGCTGCAGGGAAAATGCTGGGAACTATAGGCCGGTGAGCTTAACATCTGTAGTTGGTAAGTCACTGGAGAGTATTCTGAGGGATAGGATAATAATAATAATCCATTTATTTTATATAGCGCCTTATCACATGCTCAAAGCGCTTTACAAAAACAATTAACATAGAAACAAACAGACAAACTATCCAGACGGAAAAGCGGCAAATAAACAACGCCAGCGTCCTCTCACGTCAGGGTCCGGCAGTAGACATTAAAAAGCACAAGACACACAGATATAATTTTTTACACAAAACAGCCATCACAGTGATTGCTCTAGGCACACCCTCACTGTGATGGAAGGCAAAGTCTTATCTCCTCCTCATTCTTCTCCCGTGGTGCCACGAGGTGATCGAGGCTCCCAACTTTTTGAAGGCCCCACCGGGCGATGGAAAGTCCCAGGGCCGAGCCGAGCAGGCCGATGAAAGTCCTGAGCCCCCACCGGGCGATGGAAAGTGCTGCGGCCGAGCCGAGCCGAGCAGGCCGATGAAAGTCCTGAGCCCCCACCAGGCGATGGAAAGTGCTGCGGCCGGGCCACGCAGGGCGATGAAGGGCCTGCGAGTGGGTCGATCGTACCTCGCGCTTCGGGGCGGTCGAAGCTGCTACGGCTGGAGCTCCCAAAAGCCGGTCGCCAGCCAGGGACCTGCGAACTCCCGATGTTGCGGTCTGCAGGGCCCACGGCCGAAGCCTCCGAGATGGTAAGTCCAGGCCCTGTGACCGGAGTCTTTGAGGTCGATCCCAGCTGGAGGCCGCCGACTCCACGATGTTAGGCCGTAGCGCGAACGGAGATACGACACGGTAAAGGTCGCATCTCCGTTGAGGAGATTTGAAAAAAAGGTTTCCCCCAACCCCCCCACCACCCCCCCACATACACAGAATTAAAAATAAAACAAAACGTTCATTTAACAACGACAATGACAAAAAAACAACAACAAAAACAGAGAGACTGCCGGTGAGCCGCAGCTGCAGAACACAGCCACGCCCCCACATACAGGATACACAGGCATTTGGATGGGCAAGGGCTGATTAGGGACTGTCAACATAGTTTTGTACGTGGGAGGTCGTGTCTCACAAAATCTGATAGATATTTTTGAAGATGTGACCAAAAAGGTTGATGAGGGCAGAGTTGTAGATGTTGTGTACATAGATTTCAGTAAGGCGTTCTACAAGGATCTGCACGGTAGGCTGCTCTGGAAGGTTAGATCTCATAGGGTCCAAGGAGAGATAACCGAATGGATAGCAAATTGGCTCCATGGAAGGAAGCAGGGGGTGATGGTGGAAGGTTGCTTCTCAGACTGGAGGCCTGTGACTAGTGGTGTGCCTCAGGGTTCGGTGCTGGACCCGTTACTGTTTGTGTATCCTTATTGTTTTGAGGTGTTTATGCTTTATTCTTAATTGTTAACTGCATGTTTGTGTTGTCATTTGTGAGCGGAGCACCAAGGCACATTCTTTGTATCTGCATACGGCCAATAAACTTATTAATTCATTCATTCATTCATTCTTTCTTTTACTAATTAATTCATTCATCTACATCAATGATTTGGATGAGAACATACAGGGCAAGATTAGCAAGTTTTCTAATGATACAAAAGTTAGTGGTTTTGCAGACAGTGAAGATGGTTGTGAACGATTGCAGTAGGATCTGGATCGTTTGGCCAGGTGGGCGGAGGAATGGTTGATGGAATTTAATACACAGAAGTGTGAGCTGTTGCATTTTGGGACATCGAACAAGGGCAGGATCTACACAGCAAATGGTAGGCCTCTGGGTAGTGTTGTGGAGCAGAAGGATCTAGGAGTACAGGTGCATAGTTCCTTGAAGGTAGATAAGGTGGTCAAAAAGGCTTTTGGCATTTTGGCCTTCATCAGTCAGAGTATTGAGTACAGAGGTTGGGAGGTCATGTTGCAGTTGTATAAGACGTTGGTGAGACCGCATTTAGAATATTGTGTTGAGTTCTGGGCACCATGTTATAGGAAAGATATTGTCAAGCTTAAAAGGGTTCAGAAAAGATTTACAAGGATCTTTTCTATAGTTATAGAGCTGTACAGCACGGAAAGAGGCTCTTCAGTATATCTTGTCCAAATTGACAACACAATTCTGAAACATGTTACCAGACACTGTGCCAGGCAAGGGAAGAAATCGATGGAGGTCTGACAAAAGATTTTGCTGATCACAGTTGACATATACATGACCATAACAGGAGGACAAGTAATTGGATATCTTTACTCAAGAAGGCAGCAGGGATATGACTGTTAATTGCAGGCCAGTGTGTCTTCATCTGTTCAAGGGAAGTTATTGGAAAAAATCCCGAGAGACAAGATCAATCTATACTATTGGAAAGGCAGGGATTAATCAAACACAATCAACATGGCTTTGCCTGCCTGACCAATTTGTTGTCTTTTATTTTTAAAAATCAAAGTCTATTGATGAGGACAATTTAGTTGATGTGGTTTGAGTTGCCTTTAGGAAAGCTTTTGACAGTGTCACATGGGAGTCTGGTCCATTGGATTAGACCTGATGGGGACCCAAGACAAGTTGGCAAAATGAGGAGGGTTGGTTTTGCAATTAGAAGAATGTGACTAGTCTCATGGCACAGGGATCAATTCTGGGATTATATTTTTTTGTTACAAACATTTATAATTTGGATGTGAACGTAGGAGGGATAATTAGAAAGTTTACACATTGTACAAGAGCTGGTGGTGAGGAAGGTAGTCTTAAGATACAGGATGATATTAATATGTTGGTAAAAAGGGCAGAATAATAGCAGGTAGTATTTAATCCAGGCATGGAATGCAATTATACACGAGTGAGCAAAAGTGTTGAGCGAAGCGATCCTCCAACATTTCCGTCACCTCACTACTGACCTCACTCTTCCCATCTCCTCCCCTTTCTGCATTTCGCAGAGACCGTTCCCTCCGTAACTCCCTGGTCCACTCGTCCGTTTCACTCACCCCCTCCCCAGGAACTTTCCCCTGCAACCGCAGAAGATGCAACACCTGTCCCTTTACCTCCACCCTCGACTCCATCCAAGAACCCAAACAGTCTTTCCAGGTGAGACAGCGATTCACCTCCACCTCCTCCAACCTCATCTATTGTATTCGCTGTTCCAGATGTCAACTTCTCTACATTGGCGAGACCAAACACAGGCTCGGCAATCGTTTCGCTCAACACCTTTGCTCAGTCCGCCTTAACCAACCTGATCTCCCGGTGGCAGAGCACTTCAACTCCCCCTCCCACTCTGACCTTTCTGTCATGGGCCTCCTCCAGTGTCATAGTGAGGCCCACCGGAAATTGGAGGAACAGCACCTCATATTTCGCTTAGGCAGCTTAGTCCAGCGGTATGAACATTGACTTCTCTAACTTTAGATAGTTCCTCTGTCCCTCTCTTCCCCTCCCCCTTCCCTGTTCTCCCACTGTCTTCCTGTCTCCACCTATATAATTTCTTTGTCCCGCCCCCCCGACATCAGTCTGAAGAAGGGTCTCAACCCGAAACGTCACCCATTACTTCTATCCAAGATGCTGCCTGACCTGCTGAGTTACTCCAGCATTTTGATACCTTCGATTTGTACCAGCATCTGCAGTTATTTCCCTGCCCAACACTAATCTCAGCAACTATGTTCTTCTATAGACTTTGTTTTTGGTTGCACTACAGACTTTGGTTTTTGGATTATTATGTCCTGGTTACCTTGTCTTACTGATTATTAATTTATTGTATTTGTGATTATTGTATATTTGTGTGTTATTGCATTAATGTGCCTATTAAGCTTCAGCAAGTGAGAATTCCATTGTTCCTTTGACAATTTGACTTTGTTACTTATGACAATTTAAAACTCTTGACTCTTGTATTTTTATCTCTATGATTGATATTCCTGGATGTTTTTGCTTCGGATAAGTTGCTATTTTGTTGCACTTACCAAGTTCTCAACTAAAGGTTCTACCAAAGTAGGAAACTGTATCAATTATAGATGAGGCTCTCACTAAGGCCTCTTCTACATCCCGCAGCTCCGCTCTTGCTCCCCCGCCCCCCATTCGTAACAAGGACAGAATCCCCCTCGTTCTCATCTTAATAATAATAATAATATTCATTTATTGTCATTGCAACGAGTACAACGAAATTAAAAAATAGCCAATCCTGACGGTGCGTAAAAATATATATGCAATAAATGCAAAAACAAATAAACACAATTATATTAAGTACAAAAGTTTTAACAGTGTTGCCTAGTGCAGAAGGTAGTGTTCAGTTCTCGTATGGCCCTGGGGTAAAAACTGTTCTTAAGTCTGTTTGTTCGGGATTTGATCGACCTGAAACGTCGACCAGAGGGCAGATGAACAAACAGACGGTGGCCGTCTTCCTCAGCATCTTCCACCCCATCAGCCAGCGTATCCAACAAATCATCCTCCAACATTTCCGTCACCTAGAACGGGACCCCACTACTGGCCACATCTTCCCATCCCCTCCCCTTTCTGCGTTGCGCAGAGACCGTTCCCTCCGTAACTCCCTGGTCCACTCGTCCCTTCCTACCCAAACCACCCTATCCACGGGCACTTTCCCCTGCAACCGCAGGAGATGCAACACCTGTCCCTTTACCTCCCCCCTCAACTCCATCCAGGGACCCAAACAGTCTTTCCAGGTGAGACAGAGGTTCACCTGCACCTCCTCCAACCTCATCTATTGTATCCGCTGCTCTAGATGTCAACTTCTTTACATCGGCGAAACCAAACGCAGGCTCGGCGATCGTTTCGCTCAACACCTTCGCTCAGTCCGCCTTAACCAACCTGATCTCCTGGTGGCTGAGCACTTCAACTCCCCCTCCCACTCCCAGTCTGACCTTTCTGTCATGGGCCTCCTCCAGTGCCATAGTGAGGCCCACTGGAAATTGGAGGAACAGCACCTCATATTTCGCTTGGGCAGCTTGCAGCCCAGCGGTATGAATATTGATAGTTCCTCTGTCCCTCTCTTCCCCTCCCCCTTCCCAGTTCTCCCTCTATCTTCCTGTCTCCACCTATATCCTTCCTTTGTCCCGCCGCCTGACATCAGTCTGAAGAAGGGTCTCGACCCGAAACGTCACCCATTCCTTCTCTCCTGAAATGCTGCCTGACCTGCTGAGTTCCTCCAGCATGTTGTGAAATAAGTACCTTCGATTTGTACCAGCATCTACAGTTATTTTCTTACTCAAACTGTATCACTTGGTACATATTCAACAACGGAGAAGAAAATGGCTAGTCTTTCTGCTTCCTGTGCCCCATGCAGTGCTTCATTGTAAGCTCTATTTAATCATTCAAGAATAATAAATGTTCACATTTACCAATCATAGAGAAAATACTCATCTGTTCAAGATAATTTGCTATTTTAAGTCAACAGCAAAGAAATGTTTTCTCAAGCAGCTACTGCTGTGAAAATCAGATCAAGAAAAATATATTTCCAAATACTGCGTCACTATTTTCTATCATCACATAACCTTTGCAACGTAATAATGTGTCACAATGATAAACAGGTTGGTTTCTTCATGCCTCAAGGTACAGTGATTTTCATATTACTAACATATGAACTTTAGTGCAATGACCTTCCATTTCCTCAGCATCTTGAACTTAGAATGGAACAAGGATCAGACTGTCCATGCCGATCAACCCCCACAATTCTCATCCGAACAACATGCTGTTGAAGGGCATTAAGACAATGAAATTCTTACTTAATGCAATAACACAAGGAGTAAATAAACAATAATACAATAAATTATTAATCAGTAATGCTCGGTAACCAGATAATGGTGCAAAGCCAAAGTATGTAATGCAACAAAAAAGTACATAATAGATAATAGCTTAATCATTAGGTATGACAGTGGCCTGGATTGTGCAGTGTTCAAGAGCCTGATAGTTGTTGGTTGGAAGCTGTTCTTGAATATGGAGGAAACAATGTTCAGGCTCCTGTACCTTCTTCCCAATGATTTTAGTAAGATGAGAGCATGGCAGGATAGTGAGGTATTTGATGATATTCGCTGCCTTTTTGAGGCAGCACCTCCTGTGGATCCCTTTGATGGTGGGAAGAACAATACCCATGATGGACCAGGCAATATCTACCACTTTATGCACTCTACTTTGTTCCTGGGTCATCAAATTAAGTTGTCTACCTTACACAGAAGTTCAATAGAATATTTGGAACCACACAAAATCCCCCCAATCTTCTGAGCAGGTAAAGATGTCAATGAGTTTTCTTTCTGATTGCATCAATGTGTGGGGCCCAGGACATATCTTCAGAGATATGCATACCCTGGAACTTGAGGCTGTTGTCTCTCTCCACTGCCGTCACATCAATGAAGACACCTTTATTATGGGTATTCTTGGAAAGCAGGTGGGGACCTTGGACTGCAGCAGTGAAAGGTTGAAGATGTCCACAAAAACTCCAGCCAGCGGGTCTGCACAGATTTTAATAACACAGCCACGTACACTTTTCCGGTGGCTTAGACAATAGACAATAGGTGCAGGAGTAGGCCATTCGGCCCTTCGAGCCAGCACCGCCATTCAATGTGATCATGGCTGATCATTCACAATCAGTACCTCGTTCCTGCCTTCTCCCCATACCCCCTGACTCCGCTATCATTAAGAGCTCTATCTAGCTCTTTCTTGAAAGCATCCAGAGAATGCCTATCCCTGTGAAGGATGTTCTGACCTCAATAACTGAGCTTACAGTATCATCAGTGGCTGTGGGGACTCAAGAAGGTTATTCTCTCTTTCAAATTGAGCATAGAAAGAATTGAGCTATTCCAGAAGTGATGCATCACTCTCAGATGAGCTACTATTTGGTTTTACCTTGTAGGAAGTAACAACGTGCAAGCTCTGCCACAGCTGCTGAATGTCCTTCTGCAACCAAAAGCCCAAAAGAGTCTCTTTGCTTCTTGATGGCCTTATCAATGTCGTGCCTGGATTTCCCAAGTAATCTGGTATCACCAGACTTGAATGCTCATTATCTGGCTCTCATCAGATTGCATACCTCCTGGTTCATCTAAGGCTTCTTGCTAGGGAACATTTGAATGGTCTTGGTGGGAACACCTCCCTTCACACATTTCCTTATGCAGTCTTCAGCAACTGTGGGGATTTCATTCAAGTCCATCACCCAGTCCATTGACTCCAAGAAGTCGCAGAGTCTCTCCTTTCTCTGCTGACCAGCTCTGTGCAGTCCTCACCACTGCACTCTTCAGGCAGAAGGAGCACAGCCAGGTGGTTTGTTTCCAAAGTGAGGGCAAGAGATAGCATTATCGGCATGTTTCACAGTGGAATAATGGTGGTTGAGAGTGTTTGATCCTCCTGGGCTGCTTGAGACAAGTTGGCAGTTTAGAAGTGACATTATGTGAATGTTTACTAACTGAACAGTGGCATTAATATCCGTGGTCATGAAGTATTTTGATTATAAACCCACTGACACACACAACTATCTCGACTACACTTCTTCCCACCCTGCTTCCTGTAAAGACTGTCCCCTACTCCCAATTCCTCCATCTGCGCCGCATCTGCGCCCAAGATGTGGTGTTCCACACTAGAACATCCGAGATGTTCTCATTCTTTAGGGAACTGGGGTTCACCTCTCACATCATAGATGATGCCCTCACTCGTGTCTCCTCGGTAACCCACAGCTCTGCACTTGCTCCCCCTCCACCTAGTTGCAACAGAGTCCCCCTTGTCCTTGCCTTCCACCCCATCAGCCGTCGCATGCAACAGCGCCGGAGACACAGGTTCGATCCTGACTACGGGTGCTGCACTGTAAGGAGTTTGTACGTTCTCCCCGTGACCTGCGTGGGTTTTCTCCGAGATCTTCGGTTTCCTCCCACACTCCAAAGACGTACAGGTATGTAGGTTAATTGGCTGGGTAAATGTAAAAATTGTCCCTAGTGGGTGTAGGATAGTGTTGATGTACGGGGATCACTGGGCGGCACGGACTTGGAGGGCCGAAAAGGCCTGTTTCCGGCTGTAGATATATGATATGATATGATATGATATAATCCTCCAAAATTTCCGCCACCTCCAACGGGATCCTACCACTGACCACATTTTCCCATCTCCACCCCTTTCCACCTTCCGCAGAGACCGTTCCCTCCGCGACTCCTTAGTTAACTCATTCCTTCCCACCCAAACCACCCCCTCCCCAGGTACCTTCCCCCGCAACCGCAGAAGATGCAACACCTGTCTATACCTCCTCCCTCGACTTTGTCCAGGGACCCCGACAGTCCTTTCAGGTTAAGCAGAGGTTCACTTGCACCTCCTCCAACCTCATCTACTGTATCCATTGTTCAAGATGTGGACTCTTATACATTGGTGAGACCAAACATAGACTGGGCGATTATTTCGCGGAACACCTTCACTCAGCCCGGGTGAACCAACCTGATCTCCCGGTTGCTGGACATTTTAATTCTCCTTCCCATTCCTACACAGACCTTTCTGTCCTCGGTCTCCTCCATTGCCAGAGTGAGGCTAAATGCAAATTGGAGGAACAGCATTTCATATTTCGCTTGGGCAGCTAGCAGCCCAGTAGTATAAATTTTGATTTCTCTCACTTCAGGTGGCTCCAGCATTCCCTCTCTATATACCTCGCCCACCAAAGTCGCACTAGCTTCTCATTTTCACCCTGTAAACAACTTACAATGACCTGTTCCTTTATCATCGTTACTTTTTTGCATATCTTTCATTCATTGTTCTTTATCTCTCCACATCACCGTCTATACCTCTCATTTCCCTTATCCCTAACCAGTCTGAAGAATGGTCTTGACCCATAACGTGACCCATTCCTTCTCTCCGGAGATGCTGCCTGTCCCGCTGAGTTACTCCAGCTTTTTGTGTCTATCTTAAGTATTTTGAGAGGTTGATTGTGGCACATATCAACTCCTCCTACCTCAGCAAGGACCTGGACCCACTACAATTTGCCTTACACCACAATGGATCAATGAGGGATGCAATCTCACTGGCTCTCCACTGGACCACATGGACAATTAACATACTTGTCAGGCTGTTGTTCATTGACTACAGCTCAGTGGTCAACACCATCATCCCCTTCAAACTTGTTACCAAGCTCAAGGAACTGGGTCTCTGTACATCCCTTTCCAACTGGATCATTGTCTTCCTCATCAACAGAATACAATCAAAATGAATTGGCAACAACACTTCCTCCTTGATAACCATCAGCACACATGAACCTCAAGGCTGTGTGCTCAGCTCCCTGCTCTACTGATTCTATACCCACGACTGTGTAGCCAGAGACTGTTCCAACTCCATCTATAAATTCACTTTGGACACCACATTTATTGGCTGAAATATGGATATACTCCAGAGTATAGAAGGGAGATCACAGGTCTGATTGAATGGTGTCAGAACATCTACCTTGCTTTCAATGACAATGAACTGATTTTGGACTTTAGAAAAGGAAGGTTGAGGATCCACAAACATTGATGCACTCAAGAAGAAAGCCCATCAATGCCTCTACTTCCTTAGAAGATTGAGATTTGATGAATAGTTGAACCTCCACAGGTTTATGGTAGAGAGCATATTGACTGATTGTACCATTGCCTGGTTTGGCAACTGAAATGCCCAAGAACGAGGGAAATTACAAAAAATGGTAGACAATGCCCTGTCCATCATGAGTAATGACCTCCCCACCATTGAAGGGATCTGTAGGAGACACTGCCTCAAAAAGATAGCCAACATCATCAAGGACCTATACCTCCCTGGTCATGCACTTGTTTCACTCTTGCCATTGGGAAGAATGTATATGAGAAACTGTAAAAGTCTAGGTTTGGGAACAGCATCTTCCTAACTACCATCAGGCTATTGAACACTACGAACTCCAAACTAAGAAATGACTTTGTTGCAATAGGAACTTTGTGCTTTGTTTTGGTTGGCACTATATTGTTTTTTATTTATTTAACTTTTTTTTGTTTATTATATTATCTATTGAGTACTGTGATTACAAACCTGTTGTACTGCAGCAAGTGAAAAATATTTTTTTCCCGTTTTGGGACATAAAGGAATAAAACATTCTTGAAACCATTTATAACTTCTGAAAGGAGAGATACAAAAAGGGTGACCTAAAGTTTGGTCAAGAAATTGCAGAAAATGTCTCAAAGTGCTGCTCCTTCCCGAAACACATTATAGGCAACCCCCAAATTGGAGACATTGGGTAACAAGAATTCACCCTTGCGGAGTGCACAAATCACTACCTAAAAATGTGAGATATTGAATTAAATTTACGCTGATATAATTTCTGTGGAAAAAGGGTAAATTAAACATTTTTCCAACTAGCATTTTGACGTATGTGGGGTTGACATGCTCTCGCTTTACGGAAAATTGCGATTGGACTGTTCTCTAGAAAAGCATCTCCACCCCACATGCAACGTGGGAATTGCTGGCATTTACGTTTAAAGACTCTCCTCCTAACCTCTCCCGATGAAGATTTGTCATAATAATTAGTAAATCTTTTTTTGACTCAAATTAATTACTTTTGTTGATACTTGCCCAATGCATTACAAACAATACCTATGGGTTTGGATATTAATTATAATGTGGGATCCAAGCTATTCAGCGTAAAATCTAGTCACGAGTATGTTTCATGGTATCAGTGGTTTTACAAGAACCATTAGTCAGTACCTCAGCTAAGAATGGAAGGGGGGGGGGGAGTGAAATAGATAGATCAAGGGAGAGTAAAAAATATCCATAGTTGAGAAACAAGGAACTGCAGTTGCTTGTTTAGAAAAAAAGGACACAAGTGCTGGGGTAACTCTGGACCAGACAGCATCCCTTGCAGCTGAGCTGGGGTGGGTCTGGATCACCGAAGCCGGACTCCGGCTGTGACTTGGGCCCCACTCTGCCTCCACGCGTCTCATTTTCCGGGGTAAGTACCTGCACCGTGAGCACGTCGGCCTCTTCCCCGCCCTCTCCACCGGCAACTCTGACAGTTCCTGCAAGACGTTTTGCTCTTCTTCCGCGCAGTTTGCACTCGAGCGTCCACCCTCCGAGTCTGCGGCCGCCTCTACCCCCGCCCTCTCGGACTCCATGTTGCCCGGAAGCGGCTGCAAAGCACGGTTGGTTCTGCACCACCAGAGACGAGACGGCCCAGCAGAGGGGGTGGTGTGTCAGGTCGCATTTGCGGGCATGCCGTGCAATTGGGATCGTGACCATCGGAGGGCGCAGTTGGTCAAACAGGACTCAATCTAAAGCAGGGTCCCGACCCGAAACATCTTCAGCCCATTCCCTTCCCAGATGCTACCTGACCCACTGAGTTCCTCCAGTACGTTATGTTTTAAGCGCATTAAAATAGTTCATGCTTGACTTTTATTTTTTCTTTTGACTGGTGCTGACGAAGTGATTTTTAAAAAATTTAGTTGCCATCAAGACATGCTGTGTTTCGTTTCACTTCTTGACCTAAAGCCAGTTTCCCTTCCGCCAAATTAGGGAGAACGTTGTCCACTTAGGCTTCTCATACCCATTATTTAAATATTTTCTGTGTGTCAATAAAATCAAATTAGATAACCAATTAAAGAATCACAGACAGTGCAAAAATAAATTCTATACATAATTGGCTTGAATATTGGAAGCAGGGCATGATGGTTGAAGGTTTTGTATCCAATTAGCTTGCTCTTCTTCGTTACTTCTTCACTCAATCAAATTCATGACATGATTTTTTTTACATCATGCTATTCTCACTCAACCCGTCCTTTTAAATGCACGTCTATCTTATCCCCCAGGAATCCCCAACAATAATTGACCTGCCATAGATGTTAGGCTATAAGAAAATAACTGCAGATGCTGGTACAAATCGATTTATTCACAAAATGCTGGAGTAACTCAGCAGGTCGGGCAGCATCTCGGGAGAGAAGGAATGGGTGACGTTTCGGGTCGAGACCCTTCTTCAGACTGATGTCAGGGGGGCGGGACAAAGGAAGGATATAGGTGGAGACAGGAAGATAGAGGGCAATCTGGGAAGGAGGAGGGGAAGGGAGGGACAGAGGAGCTATAGATGTTAGGCTTCCTGGTCTACAGTTCCCAAGTTTTTCTTTGTAGTTCTTCTTACATAAAGGCACATCATTAGCGATCCCCCAATCCTCCGGCACCTCACCTGTGGCTAACGATGATGCATATATCTCACCGAGAGCACCTGCAATTTTCCCTCTAGCCCAGTTCTCTTGGATGTATGTAATAGGGAGATGGAATGGAATTGAATACTTTATTGTCACATATGACAAGGCACAATGAAATTCCTTGCTTGCATACCTAGGGTATGCAAATCGCAGCCATCTACAGCGCTGACAAAGTTACAAAGTATGCCAGCTCTTCCTTTGCAATGATTGGATGACAGAGTACAGACTCAATGGGCTGAATAACCTAATTCGGCTCCTATAGAATAATTCAGCTCCTTAATAATAATAATAATAAAAATAATAGTTTATTTGTCATTCCACTCCTTACAGATCATGCAACGAATGGGACGAAACAGAGTGCCTCTGAGGGCCATTGTGCAATACAAATGCAAAACATATAGACAGGGGATGACAGTGCAGTACAATACGATACAGTACAATACAATTAGGCAGTGCAGTACAATACAATACATATAGACAGGGGATTAAAGCATGTAAAAGGTAAAGCATCTCTTCTGAGTATAATTTGTAAAAATATGAATTTATTCCAATGGCAAAAAATACCTGTAAAGTTGAGCTTATGTAAATGGTTTTAGTTGTGTTTTTGTTCAAAGAGATCTGGGTGTCTTTGAATATAAATTATTGAAGGCTAACAAACAAATGCAGCAGACAGTTTGGAAAGCAAATAGCATGTTGTTGGGCTTTATTGCTATAAGATTTAACTACACAAGTGAAGAAGTCTTCGAACAATTGTAGAGGACCTTGGTGATAACCTGCCTGGAATCATGTGTGCAATTTTGGTTTTCTTACCTAAAAAATATACTTCCTTCAGAAAGGTCCTTGCAAAGATTTGCCATTGTTTCCTGGGGTGATGTGTCTACCATACATGGGGAGATTGAGTGGGCTTTCTTCGCTATAGTTTAAAAGAAGTTATCGCATTGAGAGATACAAAATTGTTAGAGGACTTGACAGGGTGGACATGCAGAGATTTTTCCTCTGGCTGAGGAGACTGGAACCTGGTGTCATATTTTCATAATAAGGGGTAAGATATTTGGGACAAATGGAAAATCTTTGGAAATCTCGACCATGGGCTGAATCGTTGACTGCACTCAAAACAGAAATCGATAGATTTCAAGATATCAGAAACATGTGTGGATTGAACTGAAAACTGGCATCAGTCACAATGTTGTTGAACGACAGAGCATACTGTTGGGGTTAAATGGCTTGCTCCTCCTGCTATTTCTTAAAATCTCTATGTTCTCTCTTTTTATATAATGTATTTGCATCTGTCCTAACAAACCACGTCATCCTTGAAACTGCCTGGAAACCCCTTACATTATTTGTATCCATTACACTTCAAGCATCTGCTGCCGGCACACAGCTTAATGTGTAATTGCTGTACAAAGATTATACCAAATTTTACAGCAAAACAGTATCACCAATCATGAAGTTCAGAAAATTGTAAGATTGGTATTGATGTTCACAAGATCTCTGACTGCTCACGAAGCATGACTTCAGACAAAGCAGCACTGCCTAAACAGCAGAAGGTCTTACAAAACTACTTGCCCATCATATTAGCCAACCCCGCCCAAATTTGTTGAAAAACACGAGGTTCTTACATTGGCCTCAGAGCATCTCAGAACCCACAAAATCAAAGCAACGGTCATTCTCAAGCTCAATGGACCACCAAAGAAGAAAAATATCTATTATTACAATATCTCCCATTTGTCTGGAAGTCGTTTATTTTATGTTGACATTTCTTTACATGAGGTTAAGTGTCTCTATGCAACAGCTGTTATCATGAAACCATTCCCTTTCCTTCTGCTCCTCTGTGCTAAAAGATAAGCCATGTATACTCATATTGGAGATCGACTTGTGTAGTCACTCACCTCTGAATGCAGTAGCCTTAAGGTTCTTACACTAAAGGTAAATATCCACTCGCCATTAATACTGAAATTGCAGCTTCCCACTTCGGCCCATCATATTATCACTGATATATAATTTCTATTTTAATCCAATTTATCAGCACTTGGCCTGTAGTCTTCAATGCTCTGGTGATTCAAGTGCTCATCTACATATTTCTTAAATGTGAGACTATCTGCCTCCACCATCCACTTAGGCACTGGGCACCTGATTCCAACTGCACACTGGGTGTGAAGGCTCCTCCCAAGGTCCCCATTTAACCTCTTACAGTAAAACCTTCCCCTCTGCTATATCAAAAGAAAAAGCTTCTCCTTCTATCTTATCAATGCCCTCATAATTCTGTATATCTGCAGCGTCCTCCCTCAACTCTAAGGTAAACAAACCCAGGCGACGGAGTCACTCCTAGAAACTGAAAATGCTTCATCCTCGGTTAGATCCTTGTGAAATTCCTCTGCACTCTTTTCAGTGCAATCATATACTTCTTCGTGTGGTGACCAGAACCATACACAGTACTCCAGCTGCAGTCGAACCAAGATTTATAAAATTGTAACATAATCTCCCATTTATTGAATTCCATTCTCTGACTAATGAAGGCGTACCCAATATGTCTTCATCATCATCACCTTATTTACCTGTTTGGTTTAGTTTATTATGATTGTCATATGTACTGAGGTACAGTGTAAAGCTTTTTGTTGAATGCTATCCAGTCAAGATTTAATAGGAATCTGAGGAGTAACTTTTTCACACAAAGGGTGGTGGGTGTATGGGACAAGCTGTCAGAGGAGGTAGTTGAGGCTGGAATTATCCCAATGTTTAAGAAACAGTTAGACAGGTGCATGGATAGGACAGGTTTGGAGGGATATGGACCAAGCGCAGACAGGTGGAACTAGTGTAGCTGGGACATGTTGGCCGGTGTGGGCAAATTGGGCCAAAGGGCCTGTTTCCGCATTGTATCACTCTATGACTAATAGAAACATAGAAAATAGGTGTAGGAGGAAGCCATTTGGCCCTTCGAGCCAGCACCCTCATTCATTGTGATCATGGCTGATCATCCACAATCAGTAACCCGTGCCTGCCTACTCCCCATATCCCTTGATTCTGCAAGCTCCTAGAGCACTATCTAACTCTCTTTTAAATTCATCATTAAATGTATGATAGCAGATCCACTTCTGGGATCAGCAGGCAGAGTCACCTGGCTTCCTTTGCTACCATTTTCAGGGGTTCTTGTAGTTGCACCTCAAGGTGCCTGTATTCCTCAAAACTTTCTTAGATACCACTCATTGTCTGTGTACTAGCATTATTAGTTCTCCCAATGTCCATCTTGCATTTATTAGGATATATTTCATATGTCATTGCTCTGCCCATTTTACAAATTGATCAATGTCATCCTGTACCCACCAACTCTCCTCACTATCTTTCCCTCCCGTCTAGTGTTTGTATCAATTGTTTGTTACAATTTTAATCTATATACTACTAAAACTCTAATCTTGTGTGTTTAATTGCACTTACAGCACAAATGGTACACGATAGCACAACAATGCTAGGCCCACCTTACTCACCATTGTCCTGCAGTTCAAATGGTTGTTATATTTTAAAAGTTATTCACTTTTTAAACTTTAAAAATCACTTTATAAACTTTAATAAATCCCTTTTCCACTTGCCCTGCCCGTCAGCCGCGCCTGCACAGTTGGGGCCTGTTGATCCAATACAGATGCTCCCCGACTTACGATGCTTCAACTTATGATATTTCGACTTTGATATGGTTAAATGCATTTCGACACGATATTTTCGGTTTCCGATGGGTTCTCGGAACGTAACTCCATCGGAAATTGAGGAACACCTGTACTTACGTGTTGATGAGGGGGGATGGAGTGGGTGAGTAGTGGGGGGGGGGGGGTGGAGTGAGAGAGGGGAGGGTGCTACACCAATGCAGGAGCAGTTTGGACCCAACGGGTCAACAGTAGCTAGTATATTACAAAGTCACAACATTGTATTGCGTTCCAAATGGGTGGGGTCAAACATTTTGGGGGGGGGTTTCACTTCAATAGGTATTCAAGTGTGATGACATATCCACAATGCTATTATATATCAGGTGTACAAACCAGAACATGTCCACCTGTGACTCTGTTGTTGAAACAAGCTAATCACATATTGAAACGAAATCTAATGTGAAAACAAACAGGTATTTTGGATTCACAGCCACAGTACGATTCTAGCACACCTGGACCCTGTTTTATTATTGTATGGTGAATCATATAGCCTTTTAGGATCATCAAGAAACACAAGGGGGTAGAGAAAAGACATGGCTGAAGTTCACCAAATACATACCTCTTCTCACACCCTTTCACTTTGTTTTCACCACAGGTAAATTTAGTCTCAGGCTCTCTCACCGTATTCTTGAATATTTACACTTTTAGACAAAATCTGGATTTGTGGTTTCTACTGTAAGTACTGGTTTGTTATCAACGTTGGTTTGTTACTCTTCTTTAAATAGACATTAACAAAAGGTCAAACCATCAACTTTCTCCAAAAGTTTCTTCAATTTAAAATTTATCAGCATAGCACCATCTCTCTATATATTATTAAACTCTCATCTTGTATGCGAGTTCCTGAGATACAGCCAAAACGGTACACGATAGTGCAACAATTTTGGGGTCACCTTGCTCACCATTGGCCTGCGGTGTGCAGTAGCAGGTTTCGTTCAAATTGTTGTTATATTTTTAAAGTTATTCACTTTATAAACTTTATACTGTGAATGGGCCCAGCAGCCGTGCCTGCGCAGTTGGGGCCCGTTGATCTAAAACCTACGTGTTCATCTTGCGTCACAACGGTAAGATGGCCGCCGGATCCGTGCGTGCGCAGTTGTGGGAGGTTTGCCGGGGAGGACTGGCGCTCATCCCGGCGTATCACGTGCCTGACCTTCCTCCCGTGGTGCAGCGTGGACCTTCCTCCCATGGTGCAATGGGGCGGCAGAGGGTCAAAGAAGATGGCCGCCAGCAGGATGAACATGCGGCAGCGTCTTGCGGCCGCTTTCCTGCTGCTGGCCGCTGCGATGGCCGCCCGGGGCCGGGGTGAGTGGCTCCCTCTCCCCTTTCTTCTCCCACCTCACACGCCCCCAGCCCCGGGGGAGACTCCCCGGCTGGCAACGGGTCGTCAGGTGGGGGAGGGTTACCAGGCCCACAGGAGAGGTTTGGACCTAACGGGTCAACGGGTCATCTATTTACAATAAAAGCAACATGACTGAAATAATTTTGAATAAAGTACTTATCATTGGTCTGTATAATGTATGTTCAGCATAGATCCCTGGAAAATATATTTTGAAAAGCTTTCGTCTTTCATATGTTTCCAAGGCTGAATTTGTAGCAGCTATTTCTGAACCTGTAAAACCCAATTCCTCTTACCCATCACAGAAGAACTAAATAAGTAAACAGTGCAGAATCATAGATTTATTTTTCTATGCTGCTAAATTCCAGAATATCCTTTGTGCTCCACATCCCAAGATTACAGCTTGGATAATATTCAAAACGACCGAGTGAACCAACCATTTGCATGAGTACACAGAGGTGTTGGTGGAATAAAACCTTCAGGCATTAACAGAGGCCACTTAGCATTTTACGTCCAAGAAGAACAACCATCCACTCCAAACTCACCATGTAGTTCCCGATCTTGAGCCAACAGATTCCAGTACCTCAAAAGTACTTCATTTACCTTTTAAATAATTTCTGGGAGTTCAACAATATTATTCACGTACATCCCATTGCTCTCATGAGATCTCATATTCCAGCATTCTCCATTAGTATCAAGTGATACCAACACCTCCTCCCCACAAAGTGAATCTGCTTAATTAACTACTCTTCATTTCCAGATTCTATATTCCATGCCTGCTTCCAAGGAGCAATTTCTGTTCTCTTTCTCTATAATGCTCCATTATAGACATCAATTCTAGGTATTTCATCTTTCACTATTTCGTTGGCTCCACTTTCACTATCAATCACTGGAAGTTCATTTTGATTAGTTCCAACTTTCCAAAAGAGTCTCTCCCTACACAACAGTGGCACCAATCTTTATCCTGGTATGGTTCATCTAATTTAAATCAAGATATAATAATAGCAATAACGATGGGAAAAGTTAGGAATTGCAGAATTCAGTCCTCAGTACATTAGTATGAATTTCAAAATATCACAAAAAATTATAAATTAATTTGATTTATTGAGTTATTGTAAATCAATGAGCCCAGTAATGTGTTATGCATCAAACTCAAATACCCAGAACAGATGACTCTTTAGGTGCAATCATGCCCTCATGTGATAAATCTTCACACTGACACCCTGAAAAACAGCAAGAGGCGAAGAAACAGTCCAAAATCTCCTTAATAGTGCTCTTTTTCATGATTATCACTTGTGTGGTACTGCTCAGTAAATATTTCAAGCTCATCATGTGTCAGCACAAATCTACAGAATAAAGGCACGGTTCACCAATCAAGTTTTGGTAGCTCACAAGCATGTTGCCATTCACTCAGTCCTTAACCCAAACCGAGCATGCACAAGCCTTCTTCCGTTTATCAGCCTGGCTGTATATTACATTCACGAATAAGCCAATTTCCTGAATTCTATGGAAGAACATATGACCAAGATTTTTGTCAATTACTGAGATTTGCAAATGCGACCAACAGATTTTCAAGGGATTTTGCCTCTGCTGCTCCAGAAAGTCTGTTCTATTTTTTTTACTACTTCCTTCCCATCATCACCTCTTATTGTTCAGTCACATTATCTTTCATTTAACCCACTTTGTATGTCCAACATGTTCTCCCAAACATCACCACTCTTCCTTCCTACTTTCCAGTAGTTATTTCAACACAAGGTAATTCTTGGATAAGTCAAAAGCTGCCTTCTGTGCAACGCAGCATTTCTAACAAACCAATTGAGTTGTTCAGGCTGATATCCAAACTGCCCTAACCACTTCTCTTGCCAACCTTCCTGCACTCTAGACTTAAAGGTCAACCTTGCCAATCATCCTACTGCCCAATTTGTTTCATTCACTGTCTAAACGCACCCAAAAACCACTGTTTCAAGTAATAGTTTCCTCTCTGTCCTGCTATATGTGGTATAATTTCTGAGATATTTTCTGGAAACTGATTGAAACCTTTGAAACTGGAAATTGATTTTAATCTCCTACATTTCCATCAACACTCCTCAGATGCTACCACTAACCTACATACCAGGGTGATTTACTGTCGTAAATAACCTACCAACCCACACATCTTTGCAGCACTGTAGTAAATATTCTATAAACCCACATTTTTGCAATCTAAACATCCAGCACTGGAGGTCAGGAGTGAACCCGAGCAAGTGAGGCAGTTTCTCCACTAGCTACACTTCTACTGAGTTCTCCACCATCAAAGGGTTCTACCGAGAATGCTGCTTCAAAAATGCAGATGATATAATCAAAGACCCACACTATCCTGGCCATGCTCGACTTCTGTCCGCTACAATTGGAACAAAGGTAAAGGAGCCTGAGAACTGTTATAACGGTTCAAGAATAGTTTCTTCCCATCAACCATCAGATGTGAACCATAGGGGCAGCACAGTGGTGCAGCAGTAGAGTTGCTGCCTTACAGTGCCAGGAACCCAGTGTCGATCCTGACTATGGGTGCTGTCTTTACAGAGGTTGCACGCTCTCCCTGTGACAGCGTGGGTTTTCTACCACATTCAAAAGACATGTGGGTTTTTAGGTTAATTGACTTCTGTAAATTGTCCCTCCCATGTAAGATAGAACTAGTGTACGGGTGAGCATTGGTTATGTGTGAAATCAGTGGACTGAAGGGCCTGTTTCCACAATGTATCTCTAAACTATGTACAACCCTAACCACAACCCTCTCAATGTACTTTGCTCCTTTGTATTATCATGGTTTTATTGAGAAAAACACAAACTGCTGGAGGAACTCAATGAATTAGGTTTCGGATCAGGACCCTTCCTCAGAGTTCCTCCAGTACTTTGTGCTTTGTTCAAGATTCCAGAATCTGCAGTCTTTTATCTCTGAGTTGGGTTGCCTCAACTCTCTAACACGGTGGCAACATATGGATATGAAGACCAGTGCTGGATGAGCAACCTGTGGGCTTGCCTCCCACCCAGGAGATGCTCTGTGGGTTCCTAGGTCAGCGACAGGAGGCACCCCGGCTCGCCGAAGCAGAGTGGTGGCTGCAGGAGGCGGATTTGAGGGTTGAGTGGTCAGTTTAGTGGGCTGTTGGAGGCCCTACAACTGCCTGGAGATTGTGTGAACCAGGTGTCGTTGGAGGCCCCACGGTCTGATAACATGGCCCGTAGCAGCGTGGAGCTGTGCTGAAGGACATCACCAGCAGCACCAGGCCGACCCAACAAAGTGCTGCCACCAGAACAGGCCTTCAAGACCAAGATAAAACTCGATATTTTTAAGAACTTGAAACTTAAAACGTACAAGGTGGAAGCAGAAACGTATCGACCCTTTATGTACTGCCTCAGGAGAAAATTGCTATTCTTACAAACAGTCGTTGCACTCTTGTACTTGTGTATCATCCAGCTTATGTGTTGGATGATTTTCCGGATTGTATGCAAAACTGAGAATTTCAGTGATAATAAAGTACTATTGGACCTTTGTGCCCGTAAAGATACAGCAAGTAAGAAAATCATCGTTCCGGTGCATATGACAAGTCAGGTAAACACTCTTGAATTTTGGTTGGACTTAAACCTGACGATGTTATCACATGTTCTATTTTCCACCGCCCTGTGGTCTCTCGACACAGTCCATTGCTCCTCACACCAAATGGATAGCACGCAGACTCCTCGCTAGTCCCGTCGTTGCCATTCAAAATTAAAACAAATCGCATTTCCCAGTGCCGCTGGGTTGCTTTTCCGATTGCTCACGGCTGTTCAGGGGAATAAAGGCCCGTCCAAGGTGACCGTGATCGGGTGTGCATCAACTTCAGAGGTGGCGGTAGTAATTGTTCCTGCGCCACTCGTTCGGGCCACCGTCACTCCGAGCCCGGGCCTGCGGCTTCCAGTCGCCGTGGCAACGCCCGCCCGCTCCAGTCGGAGGCGCCCGGGGGGGGGGCGCTCTCGCGAGGGAGGGATGTGTCAGCAAGATGGCGGCTGCAGGCTGTGAGCAGCATCAGTGAGGAGGGAGAGAAAGAGAAAGAGAAAAATAAAGAGAGAGAGACGCGACTCAACAGACACGTCGACGGAACTGTGCGAGCGCAGACCCAGCCCATTGGGGCTGTCCGACGAGTGCCGCCGGCCGCCGCTGCTGGCCTGAGATGAGCCCAGGGAGCGAGAGCGAGCGGGCTGGGTGACCCTCCGCCGAACTACCTGCTGCCAGTGAGAGGGGAGGATGAATCTTCATCAGGTCCTCACCGGCGCTGTCAATCCCGGCGACAACTGTTTCTCAGTGGGCAACGTCGGCGAACAACCGTTCACGGTCAGTGTACAGGAGTATGGAGGGGGAGGGGGGAACACAGTCAGCTGTTTAGCCACCTCTGTCTCCACTGGAGACTGCTGGTCTTGGCCTCATCACCTCTCTTGCCCCCAACCCAAACGACTCTAGAGTCCGAGAATGAAAAGGAGTGCTCTCCTTATGACCACACACTTGTGATTTCACTTGTGACAACATTTCCTGATTCTATGAATTCAACTTGTTCTGTCAGTCTTGACCTCTTTTTAAAGTTCCTGCTTGAGGGAAATGAGTGGTGATAGTTCAGTCACTAGACATGCAGGTAACTTTAACACCCTAGGAATGTTTCGGTTTAAGTTATTAAATTTCCCTCCTTATTTTACGTGATCAAGCAGACCAGGAGACCGCAATTTCATTGCATGATCTAAAAAAAAATAGTTACAAGACATCAGGAAAGCGATGATATGCGGCAATAAGACTTTTAGAAAGTTTAATATATCCCGTTTGTATCTTCATTCAAGTTTTTTCTTAAGCCATGTTGAATATTGTACACGTGTGGATAAAAATAGTACTCACCAGCTATTTACAATAAACCATGGTTGCATTGAGTAGTTATTTAACTACAGTACTAGTGCTCAGAACCTTTTCATAAAAGTGAACATTTTGATAGAATAAAAACGTTTCACTGATTATTTGAGAACTTCTGTATATAGACGTTTTAGTTGAATCTGGAGAATATATTTATTCTTGAAGCCACGTTTGCATTTTTAACATTAAAAAAAAATAATTAGGTTCAAAGTGGAATGGAAGTGTACAGAGCTGCTGTGTTGATTTATGTACAAATGATGCATTGTACAGGTTGCCAATACATGTACAATTATGCTATGAGTTTTGTTGATGCACATATTTTTAAGCATTCCTTATGTATTTTATAATGGTGGTTACTTGGCAAAGTATTATTTGGTTTCAGGGAATCAGTGGGAGATGGCCAAAAGCTGACTGGCTATCAAATGTGGAGTCTGGTTTAAATGCCTTTACACTATTTCCCCACTAGAATGATTGTGCTGGCAAACATGCTTTAATTCATCAGCTGTGTAAATAATCATTAATGAAGTGATATGCTGCAAGTAATAAGGGATTTAGGGTTTGATAATAAATCACTTGCAGTTACTAGTTTGAGAGAAGTTAACCAAAGCAAATTCTGTACATATTGTTTTTCAAATGGTGTGGATTTTGTTTTAGTTGGGCTAAACCAGTTTATTTGAATTATAAATGTAATCTGATTATCAGTCACCAGCAGCATATATCAAAATGAATGAGTGGAATGATTTCACATGTATTTTACTGGAATTTTGCTGTAATGCTTGTTTTTGACTAGTTTTACATTTTGAGTTAAATTAATGGTGTACTTTGCAATACAAAACCAACCATTCTCTTAATCTAGTCACAATTTGCACTGAAAATATGTGCTGATATGTTAAACCTATTTTCAGAGGGATGTACAACAAGAAAGTAACCACGGATTACAAAGAAATTAATAGAAACAGAAAAAGTAGGTGCAGGAGTTGGACATTCGGCCCTTTGATCATCTAAAATCAGTACTCCGTACCTGCTTTTCCCCTCATGTTCCTTGATTCCTTTAGCAATAAGAGCTAAATCTAACTTTCTTCAAAACATTTGAAGGAGCTGAGAAAAATGGAATTGATCTGAGAGGAGCCATAGATGGAGGAGATTCACCTCTGTGTTGTAGAAAAATCTAAGAGATATGATGGGAAAAATATTCCATTTGACTTAGATGTTTCCTATCATTTTAAACCTAGATAGAACCTGCTTAAATGACGGCAAGTACTGTAAGCAGTTTGGATCACCATCTTATAATAGGGACGTATGAGAAATGCAAAGAGTGATAAATGAGAGTCAACAACTTTAAGTTCCTGGGCATACTAATCACTGACGATCTGCTCTGGATCCAGATATCGATGCAATCATAAAGTCCACCAAGCCCTCTTTTTTTCTTATTAGATTGAGAAGATTCGGTATGTCCACAAATACCCTCTTGAACTTCTACATGTGTATGGTGGAGAGCGTATTCACTTGTTACATCATGGCCTTGTTTGGCAACTCAAACTCCCAGGAGCAAAGGAAATTACAAAAAGCAGTGGAGGGTACATTACGGGTACTGATCTCCCCACCATCAAAGGGATCAATGGGAGGTGCGGCCTCAAAGTCCGCCAGCATCATCAATGACCCGCACAATCCTGGCCACGCTATTTCACATCGTCAGGAAGAAGGAATAGGAGACTGAAAACTGTAACCTCCAGGTTCAGGAACAGCTTCTACCCAATAACCATCAGGTTATTGAATACAACAAACACCAACTAAACTTCAAACTATGAACTGTCTTGGTTGCACTAGAGACTTCAGATCTTTGTTTCTTTTTGCCCTAATAATGTTTTTATTTAATTATTTAACTTTTTTGTTTGCTTGTGTTATTTATTGAGTTGTTGTCGTGGCTATCCCTCGAGGTCGAGGATGATTGTCTACGTTCCGTTGATTTTATGAACTCTCAGGTGGCTTAGGAGTCCAAAGTTGAGCGATTGAGTCAAGTATTCACCGCTTCTGTGCCGGTTCTTGACCAGGAGCTTCCAGCCATCATGTTACATTCTCCCGTCGCCCTTCCCCGATCGCCATGGGTGGCCCTACCAGAAGCTAGTGCTTCCGACGGCATCACTGTCGGAATCATGGGGGCACGCAAGCTTCACCACGATCCAAAGAGGATTTATTGAGTACCGTGTTTACAGACCTGCTGTGCTGCTGCAAGCAAGAATTTGATTGTCCCATATCTCTTGCACATATGACAATTAAACACTCTTGGCTCACTTGTAGCCATCTGAAAGGATTAAACACTTGGTGTCTCTTATATGGGTGGAGGGGGGGAGAGGGAGGGAGAGGGAGAGGGAGGGGGGGGAGGATGGGGGGGGAGGGGAGGATGGGGGGGGAGGGGAGGAGGGGGGGGAGGGGAGGAGGGGGGGGAGGGGAGGAGGGGGGGGAGGGGAGGAGGGGGGGGGAGGGGAGGAGGGGGGGGGAGGGGAGGAGGGGGGGGAGGGGGGAGGGGGGAGGGGAGGAGGGGAGGAGGGGAGGGGGGGAGGGGAGGGGTGGGGAAGGGGGGGTGACTGTAATGGGTTTGCAAGGATGGCCAAGATAATGAAAGGTTTAAATTGTGTAGCTCGAGAGGAGATGTTGTCATTTGCAGGGAAGAGCAGCATTAGGGAACCATAATGATAATTGCTGAAATCCAAACAAAGAATTCAATAGAAACATCCCTACCCAAAGATTTTAGAAAATGTGGAATTGGTACCTTGGGTAAAATATGTGGTGAATGGAGTTGATGTATGAAACATGGTTGTGAGGAAGAAAGGTATGGATGTTACATTTCACGGAAGGCACATTGAGATTTGTATAAAGCGTAAATATTTGTGTGAATCTTTTGGGCTTATAAAAGTGCTTTTTTCTGTGTTCTAAATGCTTTGTAAATATGGAACCAGGGATCTGGGTCTGTCGAGCAGGGAAAGTAGCCTTTGGTAAATTACAACATTTTGAATGTAGAAATGGACCAGAAAATGACTAAATTATAATACAGATAAATATTAAGGTGTTGTCAGAATATTGTACTTGGCTTTAGGCAATCTATATTTAAGACTGATCACAATATGATGCAAAAAATGGTATCCAGAAATGATATGATAATTTTAAATGTTGGAAATAACAACGTAAAAAGCCAATTTCTCATGAGAGATCTTATCTTTCATGGATAAGAAGATCAGCAAACAAACATGAAATATATGCATTTTGAAACATGTTTAGGGTATTCCTATTGATTGAAGATAGATGTAATCTTAATTTTTTTAATTAAAGTGGATAAATATTTAAATGAAAGACAAATACCAAGAAAAAAGAGAGTATAATTGTTCTCTGTAAATCTTAGTGAGGTTAGATCAGCACAGTGGATCAACCAGCCTCTCTCTCATTGTGTTAAGCTTTCTTGATTTCTTAGCTGCAATGGCAACAGTTTTCTAAGAAAGTTTGCTGTGGGGCCCATAACATTTAATTTATTGTAAATGTCATATGTATACACAGATATTTTGTCACAGTAGCTTGAAAACATTGATGCATATTGATGTTGATGCAACTGGCATTAAGTTTGAATTGTTTGGTCAGGTGATAGCCCACCAGAATAATGCCTTGATACCTTCACTTTGAAGAAGAAATAGAGATAATATTTTCTCTTGGAAACATCTATTGGTGACAATTTGCTCTTGCATTACCATGGACACAGGTATACAGCATGGAAATAGGCCTATTGGTCCAACGTGCCAACAAGATGCCCCTTCCAAGTTTGTTCCATTTGCCCATGTGCGGCCCCCATAACCCTCCAAACCATTCCATTCAAATATCTTTTAAATGTTGTTAATGTACCTGCCTCAATAACTACTTTTGGCCACTCATTTCATATATCCACTTCCTCTGTGTGAAAAGGTTGCCTGTCAGGTTCCTGTTAAATCTTTCTCACCAAAAACCTATGTCCACTAGATCTTCATTCTCCTACCCCAGGAAAAAGGCTTGTTTTCTAATTATGAGTTGCCTAAATGTTTTGTATTTTGCACAGTTTTATTTTCTTTTTAGTTGTATAATTTGTGTGTTGTCTGAGTCAATGTGCATGTGATGCTGCTGCAAGCAAGATTGTCGTTTCACCTGTGCTACACTGTACTTGTAATGTATGACAAATTAATGCTATTTGACTTGATGCTATGAAGCACTCTTGGGCTTAGTTGCAATAGAGTAAGGTGCAGAATACAGGATTTGTACTTTGTCCTTACTTAAAAGAGTCAACCCTGATTGTCATTTTACATTTTATCACCTATAATTTGCAAGAAAAGTCTCAGTAAGCATAGTTTATGCTTTAGGCCCATGCATACAAATGCATTCAGTTATTTTGGATTAAATTTACATGTATATCCTGAAAGCCAATCTATAAACTTATCAGTTGTAAGAGCAGTATTAGGCCATTCTGCCCATCAAGTCTACTCAATCATGACTGATCTATCTTTCCCTCTCAACCCCATTCTGCTGCCTTCTCTCCATAACCCCTGACACCTGTGCTAATCAAGAATCCATCGATCTCCGCCTTAAAAAATATCCATTGACTTGGCCTCCACAGGCTTCTGTGGCAATGAATTCCACAGATTCACTGCCCTTTGACGAAAGATATTTCTCCTCCTCCTTTTGTTCTGAGGCTTTGGCCTCTGGTCCTAGACTCTTCCACTAGTGGCAACATTCTCTCTACATCCACTTTATCCAAACCTTTCACTATTCGGTAAGTTTCAATTAGGTCCCCCGTCATCCTTCTAAACTCTAGCGAGTACAGGCCCAATGCCATCAAACGCTCATCGTACATTAACCCAATCATTTCTGGGATCATTCTCGTAAGCCTCCTCTGGACCCTCTCCAATGCCAACACATCCTTCCTCAGAAGAAGGGTCTCGTCCCGAAACGTCACCCATTCTTTCTCTCCAGAGATGCTGCCTGTCCCACTGAGTTACTCCAGCATTTTGTGTTTACCTTCGATTTAAATCAGCATCTGCAGTTCTTTCTTACACATCTTTCCTCAGATATGGGCCCGAAAACAGCTCACAATACTCCAAATGTGGTTTGACCAGTGCCTTATAAAGCCTCAGCATTAATCCATGTTTTTGTATTCTAGTCCCCTCGAAATAAATGCTAGCATTGCTTTCGCCATCCTTACTACTGATTCCAGTTGCAAATTAACTTTTTGGATTTCTGCACCAGCACTCCCAATTTTTTGCATCTCCGAATTTTGAATTCTATCTCCGTTTAGAAAATATCTACCCTTTATTCCTACTTTCAAGATGCATGACTCCACACTTTGTATTCCATCTGCCACTTCTCTGCCCCCTCTCCCAACCTGTCCAAGTCCTTCTGCAGAGTCCCTGCTTTCTCTATACTCCCTGTTCCTCCACCTATCTTCATGTCATACAGAATATTGAATAGCTTTTATTGTCATTCGTTTTACCGAACAAAATTAATTTGCCAGCAGTACAAAAAAACACACAACCCCAACACAAACATCCATCACAGTGACTCCAAACACCCCCTCACTGTGATGGAGGCAAAAAAACTTCCTCTTCCTTCCCCCATGCCCCTCCCACGGACAGACAGCTCGACCCCTACCGAGGCGACCGACCCGCACAGCCCCCGCAAGGAGATGGAAAGTCCCCGCGGCCGAGCCGCACCGGGCGCTGGAAAGTCCCGCGGCCGTACCGGGCGATGGAAGGCCCCGCGGCCAAGCCGCACCAGGCGCTGTTAAGTCCTGCGGCCGTACCGGGCGATGGAAGGCCCCGCGGCCGAGCCGCACCGGCGATGGAAAGTCCCACGGCCGAGCCGCACCGGCGATGGAAAATCCCGCGGTCGAGCCGCGCCGGGCGATGGAAGGCCCTGCGGCCGAGCCGCACCGGGCGCTGTTAAATCCCGCGGCCAAGCCGCACCAGGTGATGGAAGGCCCCGCGCCCGAGCCGCACCGGGCGCTGTTAAGTCCCGCGGCCGAGCCTCGCCCCGAGGAAGAGACCTAAAAAAATAAAGATTTCCCCCACCCCACCCCACCCCACCCCCCTCCCACACCCCCACACATACACAGCCAAAAACAAAACACCCCAACACACAAACAAAAAAGGACAAAGGACAAACAGACTGCTAGCGAGCCGCAGCCGTTAGGCGCCGCCACACGTGTAAACTTGGCCACAAAGCCTTCAACTCCCTCATCCAAATCTTTCATTTGCAATGTGAAGAGTAGCGGCCCCAGTACTGGCATCTGTGAAACACTCCTAGTCACTGGCAGCCAACCAGAAAAAGCCCCCTTTATTTCCATTCTTTGCCTTCTGCCATACAGCCAACCTGCTATCAATGCTACTATCTTCCTTCTGATACCATGGGCTCTCATCTCCTTTAGCAGCCTCGCTTGCGACACCTTATCAAAGGCTTTCTGGAAATCCAGATAAACCACTGACACTCCTTTGTCTATCCTGTTCTTTACTTCCTCAATAATTCCAACCGGTTCATCAGGCAAGAGTTCCCTTTCACAAAACCATGCTGACGTTGGCCTATTTTATCACAAGCTTCTTAGTACTCAGAAACCTCATACTTTATAATGCACTCTAAAATCTTACCTACCACAGAAGTCCGGCTGACCGGCCTATAGTTTCCACTCTTTTGCTTTTCTCCCGTCTTGAACAAGATTTTGTGGTATCTGGTGGTTAGAGTCCAATGGTACAATCCAGTGATAAACCCATTACATCTGCACATTACGTTCTGAAAGATGATTTGAATACTAGTGGAAAAAACAGTGCTAAATATCCTTAAATAGCATGTTGGAAATAGTTTCTCTTGAGTTGATGTATCCATTTCTTATCCAGCCGCCTTGAATTTTATATTTGCATTGCTACTATGTTCAAAGTTTGAACTTGGTACTGATGCAGGGTTTCAACATAAAATATTGACCATTCCTTTCCGTTCACAGATACTACTCAATCTGCTGAGGTTCTCCAGCAGACTGCTGCTCTAATTTTAAGCATCTGCAGAATCTTGGCTCAACCTGAAATGTCATCTGTCATATTCTCCCGAGATGCTGCCTGACCAGCACAGTGCTGAGTTGCTCTGGCACTTTGTGTCCTTGTGTCTCAAAGTTTGAGACTAGTCAGCTCAACTTAATGAAATCTAGCATGCTTGGAAGACAATATATTAAGCATCAGATATTGATACTGCACTTGTTGGATAAATATGGACAACTGTACTGATCAATGGGTAAAAGTTTATGTTCAAGAAGAAATGTGGCCAGTTTCTGTTGGTATGAGGTTTAAAAGTGAACACAGAAGTGATTGCAGACGGTACAGAGCGAGGCTCTAAATGACAGAGGCCGATCAACACGTGACCCAAATTAAAATTTAAGGCACATTATGTAGTTACTAGCATTAACATTTTTATTTTCTCTGTTAATGAAATATGTAGCACACATGGAAAAGTCTGAACAGTGAAGCGTTATCTATGAAGAAAGATGTTAAAGTTGATGTATGCAGAGAAAAACTAAGACTGAGATGTGCAGAAGCATTTGAAATTGAAATAGCCAGTAATACCCCCAAATAGCCAGCGTAGTTAAGAACATTCAGAAAAGAATAATATAAGCAGCATCAGCATGTATTTATGAAAGGGAAGTCTTGTTTCATTTTCTGAGATACCCTAGAATGTGATGAGTGGATTACATAAGTGGTGACCAGTGGCTGTGGTGTTTTTGTGCTATTTGAAGACTTTGGATGAAGTTCTATGCAGGAGATTAAGTGAGAATTGGTTAATAGACAGAAACCCAAGTGGATTGACAGAGACCAAATACAATCCTTTCAAGCTTACTGATTGATACAATAAAAAATTGGGTTGTGAGTAGTGAAATGGCATCCAAGGAGGCTTTGAGGGAATGATTCGATAAATGATTAGGCATCATGACGTGAACCGACGGTGGGTGGACAGAGTAGAGGAGATGCAGCAACTCACTGGAAGCTGTCATGTCTGGATTCATCAGTGCCATTAAGCCTTTGATAAGAAAATACTCAACGATTCAAAGCTTGCTCTGCTGGAAGTAACATAAAGGAAGTATCCCTCTCTGTGGGAAAGAACATGTTGAAGACCACCTCAAACAAGATTTTCTTTGATGCCAAATTTGCTTTTCACTTTTGCAATGCCTAAAATCTCCCTAAAGTTCAGAAACCTTGCACCTATTTAAAAATAAATAATTTGTAATTTGTTTACAAAGCACAGGAGCTACAAGCAGGTTTCTGGAGCAAATGTTGAGATATTTCATGCAATATAATGCATGGGAACAGCTTCAACAGCTGGAATCTGTCAGGGATTTGTGATTTTCAAGCTTTGCCACACATGCACCAAAGTTCTCAACTGGCTAGCATTTACTCTTTGTAAATATCCGTTATTCTGTTTTGAGCATCTACCATTTGCCAGCATGTTCCGGGACATTTAGCTAAATAAAATTTCCTCCCATTCTTTGTTGCATGTTAAACTTTGCTGTTCTTTAAATGCAGTGAACATGTGGGAGCAGTTTTAATTTTATTGGACCTTATTGTACTTTTTTTTAAACTGATGTCTATCCTGTGGGGAATACAGAGGCTAAGGAAAAGCCTGATTAAAGTTTATAAAATTCTGAGAGGCATTGATAGTCGACAGTCAGAACTTTTCCCCCAGGGTGGAAATGTGGAAGAATACTTTTAAAGTGAAAGGTGAAGAAAATAATTAAAGGATATATGCATTTTACGGAGTGGATGCCTGGAATGCGCTGCCAGGAGTCGTGATGGCGGCAATTATGTTAGTACTATCTAAGAGCGTTTCTGGTAGGCACAGGAAAATGCAGAGATTGGAGGGAAATGGATCACGTACAAGCAGAGGAGGACTTGGCGTCAAGTCTCGGCACAAACATTGTGGGCGGAAGGTCTTGTTCCTTTGCTGTACTGTTCTGTATAATTAGCATTCCAAATTCATGCTGCAGTAATTTTAATACATAGGTGTTAATCGCTGTGCACATGAAGCGTGATACCCTGTGTGAATGTGAATGATTCCTTAGCAGATCTAGATTTCCTTGCATTCAGATATTAAGTTGCTGTTGACTAAATCTACAACAAAGCCTATTTTGTTTTTTAGTTGTCTTGGATCTTCTTGTCTTAGACCTGGATCTCTGCCATGCATTATGTAGTGGCTGGTGTAAAATTGTCTTCCCACACTGAAATAATTCTCATACAGGTATCCTCCACTTCTCCAAACCGGAGTGGAAGGAAGCAAGTCAGTCTTGATCTTGAAGGACGAGGAAAGAAGTTATGTGTTTTATCAGCAAATTCTTTGTTGCCAGTGGTGTACTTATTTTGATCATAGATTTGCAGTTGCAATTGTTGTGTAACTATCCAGATCATATTATAAGCCTGAAAACTGTTGGTGTAACATTACAAGCTGCTGAACCTGCTGGCAACCTTCAATGCTATTTACACTTCATACAGAATTGGTTACACCTACACTTAAAGCACCTTCAGCATTCATCAAATTATTTTTTGTACATAATGGCTACACTCTGTATACTACTTGTAATACCACAGCAGCACTTTTCAGTCCTGTGCCATTATATGGTTGACAAATGTTTAATGTATTAATGAATCGAGGGGTATGGGGAGAAGGCAGGCACGGGTTATTGATTATGGATGATCACAATGAATGGCGGGGCTGGCTCGAAGGGCTGAATTGCCTCCTCGCACCTATTTTCTATGTTTCTATGTATTGGTCAAATGATAATGACAATTCTTAATGTATTCATTGTTGAAGATATTATTTGTATGAACATTTTAGAATATTTTCTTCTATTGAGCATTAAGAACTCAATAATACCAAGGAGGGCTAATAGGAAAACTGAGATTGAGAGGAATATTTAAAAAAAAAGTATAGATCAGAGTCCAGGTGGTGGAGTCAATAGTCATTTATTTGTCACATACACATAAATGTGTAGTGAAATGAAACATTACCCGCAGTTGAAACATTAAGACGTGTGTGGGGGACAGATGAGGGGGGGAAATGAAGGGGAGGGGATTGTGGGGAAGAAGGGAGAGCCGCCCCCCCTTCTCTTCCCTGTGCTCCACCTGGACGAACCTATTTCCCCTTTCCCCTTCCAACTACATTCCAACCCCCAGCTTCGCAATTTGCAACTCTATAATCCTTTTGTCTCTCATCTTGTCACAACTTTTTATCTCGGTCCCTTGTCCAAACACCTGCCTATCAAAAAATGTGTTTATCAACCCATCAACTTATTACCTGCCAGTCTTTGTCCTGCCCCTCACCTCTTCCAGCTTTCTTCCCTGCCCCCCTCCTCCACACATTCGGTCTGAAGAAGGGTACCAACCCGAAACATCACCTATCCATGTTCTCCAGAGATGCTGCCTGACCTTCTGAGTTACTCCAACACTCCAGATCTGCAGTTCCTTGCTTCTAAATGTAATGGTGGAACTCCACATATCAGTGCCATCTGAAAAGTTTGTTTTGCAGCAAAATTATTCATGTGTGTGCTTATTGCTAGCATTTTGCTCTGAGGCTTTAAATGGTGGTGGATTAATTTGAGATTGCACTTACCAAGTCTTTTTTGGTAGCACTTCTATTTAACTCAGCAAAATTCTCCTTGGCTATCTTTGCTTTCAGAGACTCATTAGCCACATATCATGTGTCTAAGTCTGGGCACGATGCTTAGACATATATGAAAGAAAAAGTCAAATCATTTCAAATTCTAAGTCGAATCCAACACCCTTAAGTTTCACTTTTATATGGTTAAGAAACCGACCATCTTGCCCATTCCCATTCAAAACATCCACAGTGTTCCAAATATGTCATTTGCAGATTTTAAACAGAATATAAAGTGCAAGTACTGAAATTAAATCCAGGAACTCCAAAAATAAATGTTGTTTGCTTTCGAAAAACATCCATGAAAAATGTTGGATTGTTTTCAACAACAGATTGGTTAAGTTGCCTTGCTCAAAGAAGTAAACCTACTCTTCATCTGTTGTAGGAAGACACAACATGCTGGAGTAACTCAGCGGGTCAGGCAGCATCTCTGGAGAGAAGGAATTGGTGACGTTTCGGGTCGAGACCCTTCTTCAGACTGATGTCAGGGAAGGGAGCGGGCAAAGATAGGCTGTAGTCGGATACAGGAAGACTAGTGGGAGAACTGGGAAGGGGGAGGGGTAGAGAGGGGAAGCAGGGACTACCTGAAGTTAGACTAACTTTAAAATGTGAATAACTTAAAAAAATATAACACCGATTTCAATGAAACCTTTTCCATAGGACCACGGGACGACGGTGAGTAAGGTGGGCCTATCGTGTACCATTTTGGCTATAGTTCAGGAACAAGGGAACAAACGAGAGTTTTAGTATATAGATTAGTTATTTTTCCCACATAGTAATTCAAATTAATGATGTTAACATGCCAAAATACTGTTCTGTGTAAATGATCAGAGTGGCAGATATGAAGCAAAGTTCTGCACAGCATGTTTGTTTTTTTCTGCTGCCAGCCTAGGCCAGTGTCCCACTCCATTTGCCAGACCAGAGAGGCCAGTATTGTAGGTTATTGCCAAACTCTTTGCAGGTAGTTGTCAACATTATTTTCCAGGCCCCCACTCCCTCATCTTTACTATGGATGTTCAGTCACTCTGCACCTCCATCCCCCACCAGGAAGGTCTGAAAGCCCTCCGTTTCTTCAATAGCACAATCAGCCAATTTCCCTCTACCAACACTCTCCTCCGCTTCATAGAGCTGGTCTTTACTCTTAACAACTTCTCTTTCAACTCCTGCCTTTTTGTAGGGTACATCGAACAATCCCTGTTCCAGACGTACACTGCATTGACGACTGCATCGGTGCTACCTCCTGCACCCATGCAGAACTCACTGACTTCAATAACTTTACTACAAATTTCCATCCTGCACTCAAATTTACTTGGACCATCACCCTACAGTTTCTTGATCTCACCGTCCCCATCACAGGAGATAGACTATCGACTGACATTTATTATAAACCCACTGACTCCCACAGCTATCAAGACTACATTTCTTCCCAGCCTTCTTGCAGAGACTCTATCCCCTACTCCCAATTCCTCCGTCTACAACGTATCTGCGCCCAAGATGAGGTGGTCCATACCAGGACATCGGAGATATCCTCATTCTCTAGGGAACGGGGATGTCCTTCTTCCATCATAGTTGAGGCCCTCATTAGGGCCTCCTCGATATCCCGCTGCCCCTCTCACCATTTGCAACAGGGACAGAGTCCTGCTAGTCCTCACCTTTCACCCCATCAGCAGTCATATACAGCACATAATACTCCGGCATTTTCGCCACCCCCAACGGGATCCCACCACTCGCCACATCTTCCCATCGCCACCCTTTTCCACATTCCGCAGAGATCGTTCCCTCCGCAACTCCCAGGTTAACGTCCCTTTTTACCCAAATCACCCCCTCTCCAGGTATCTTCCCCTGCAACTGCAGGAGATGCAGCTTCTGTCCCTATACCTCGCCCCACAACTCCATCCAAGGACCCTGACAGTCTTTTCAGGTGAGGCAGAGGTTCACTTGTACCTCCTCCAACCTCATCTATAGTATCCGCTGTTCCAGGTGTAGACCAAGCGCATGATTGGCGATCGTTTAGCTGAACTCCACTCAGTCCGCCTAAACCTACCTGATCTCCCAGTTGTTAAACATTTTAACTCCCCCTCCAATTCCCACACTGACCATTCTGTCCTGGGCTTCCTCCATTGTCCGATTGAGGCCCAGTGCAAATTGAAGGAATACCACCTCATGTTTTGCTTGGGCAGCTTACACCCCAGCGGTATGAATATGGACTTCTCTAACTTTAAGTAACCTTTGTCTTCCTTCTCTCTATCCCTTCCCAGTTCTTCAACTAGTCTTGCCTTCTAGCTAATGATGATCTATTCTACATGTTCCTTGATCTCCATCCCCTTTTTCTCATTTTCACACCTTACAATTCCTTATCTCTGTATCTTGCTCCCCTTTCCCCTGCAGAAGGGTTTCGACCTGAAACATCACCCATTCCTTCTATTCAGAGATGCTGCCTTTCCCACTGAGTTACTCCAGCATTTTGTGTCTACTTTCGGTGTAAACCAGCATCTGCAGTTTTTCCTACATCATTATTTATACTTTTCCATAGTGAAAGAAATATTTTTTAAATCTTTGTTTTCAAAAATGAGTGCATCTGACACTCCCAGCTCAATGACCCAAGTTCAGTTCTGACCTTCAGATAGTATTTGCGGAATTTGCATATTCTCCCTGTAATCACGTGCCCTGGTCGCTCTGGACTCCTCCCACATTCCAAAGATATTATGTTTAGTTTATTATTGTCACGTGTACAGAGATACAGTGAAAAGCTTGTTCTGCATGCTATCTATTAAAATCATGCTATACCCAAGTAGAATAGATCCTCTTTTGGAAAGCGTGCAGGATTGCCAAATTCCGGTGCCATGTTGCAACTTCCAGGCCTCTGGCCAAGATCAGACTTCGCAGAGGGAATATGCAATTTTTCATTTTAAGGCCCCGTGTCTTGGCAGCACTGGATTAATGAAGTAGGGATCGGCCTGACCTAGCACAATGCTGTCAGCCTCTTTCGTCGTTGTTTTGTACAGCTGCCACAGGCCCCGCTCAATCCACTCACTCACTCAGCTGCTGTAGGACCTCTAACGGTCATTTCCCCTTGAACTACAATCACCACCACTGTGCTGTCCGTCCTGGCTCATAGCGACCCTTTGCTTCTGTGCGCCAAAGCCACCATGCCCTGCTTATCTAGTTCATCATGGACCTTTAGGGTGCTTTGTGACTGTAAGGGAAGTGATTTTGTGAACCACTCACAGCCACCAACTTTCCCTTTCACCTTACCCTGCCATTTGGCACAGTCTCCCAATCAGACATTTCCCTTCTAGTTTCACAAATGCCAATGGATCGATCTCTTCAACTCTCTGCCATGTTCTTTACAGGCTGGCACAGGAGTAGAGGTGCAGCCTTACAGTGCCAGAGACCTGGGTTTGATCCTGGCACCAGGTGTTGTCTGTACGGAATTTGCATGTTCTTCCTGGGTTTTCTCAGGGTGCTCCGGTTTCCTCCCACATTCCAAGGACATGCAGGTTTGTAGGTTAATTGGCTTTTGTAAATTGCCCCGAGTATAGGCTAGAACTCATGTATGCGATGATTGTTGGTCGGCGTGGACTCGGTGGGTCGAATGGCCTGTTTCCACTCTGTATCTCTAAACTAAATTAATTAATTACAATAAATGAATTCTAGTGTGGTGTGTGGCTGGAGAATTAAGAAGGGGTGATGGACATGTGAGAGAGAATAAATACAGGGGAATAAGTGGAGACACGAATAACAGTAGATGTTGGAATTTACATACACAAAATACAAAGTGCTGGCGAAACTCAGCAGGTTGGGCAATATCTATGGAGGAAATGGATAGACTATTCTCAGACTGATTGTGGTGGGGGAGAAAGATGGATCAGAGTGGTGCGGGTGAGGCAAAATCTGATGAGTGAATACAGTCAAGGGGTGGCAGATAAAGGCTAGAGATGAAAAGGAGATAAAGGGGTGGCAGATAAGGAGAGTTGGAGTGAAATGTAAAGCAAGAGGGAGGGATATGGGTGGAAGGGGACAGGGAGAGGAAATAGGGGCGATAAAAGGAAAATCAGGGGCTCTGGAATGGGAAATAAGTATACAAAGGGCTGACTGGGGAAGGACAGTGGGGAAAACAGATGCGTATTAGGGTGGGGTAGTGTATAGGACACATAGTGTATATGGGGGTTTGGGATAGTATTACTTAAAATTGGAGAATTCAATGTTCATATTCAATATTTCCAAGTGGTATGAGAGGGATGGACTACTGAGAATATGGCAAGATGCGATGTTGACTTCATGGGCTGAAAGGAAAAATACGAGACCTGTCAAAATTGACAACACTATCCCCAAATCAAAATTGCTTAATTCTCAAGAATTTTTACTGAAATTGTCATAAATTCACCAAATAATTCTGATGCTGGCTGGACCTAAACTGGGAGGCCTGGGAACTAAGCTGGATGCCACATGGGACAGAAGGCTGCAAAGGCAAGTGTGCCTACTATACTTGCCTTTGCCGCCATCTTGTCCCATGTGGCTTCTGCCTCCATTTCCAGGCATCCCGGTGAGGGCCCAACTGAGATCTTAGGTAGCTAAACTCCATCTATTGCTTCTCGCAACAGTTCTGTTTCACTTCTAGCCTTTGTCATTATCTCTACCCATCTGATAATCACACACCCTCTCCCCCTCTGCTTCTTTATCCACATCACTTGCCAGGCTTTACACCACCACACTCTCGCTTTTCCAGCTTTCTCCATTCTTTCACTTAGTGTGAAGAAGGATCCCGGTTCAAAATGGTGTGTCTATTTTCCTCCACAGATGGTGCCTGACCTGCTGGTTTAAAATAGTACCGTATTTTACTCACTCTCTCTTTGTAGGCCTTATCCAAAAAGATTATTAATTAATATTGTTGCCTCATACTTGATCTAATATCGCAGTCTGAGATGGTTTCTCGACACATTGATCTGGAGATCAATCTTGTATCAATTACAGAAATTCAGCCCCTACAGTACTACATTAATCCTCAGTTTATATCTAGATCTATACACAGTGATTACTGTATTATTTACATTACATACACTTCTTCAATTAAACCATGTCCTTCATCTCTACTGCTATTTAAGACCTAATAAACAATTGATTTACCCTCTGCTGCCATTTTGCTTATTGAAATCGATTTACAAATAGAAAAATAGGTGCAGGAGCATAGAGCATCCTAACACATGGCATCCCTGTGTGGTACCTCAGCTGCACGGAGGCGGAGAGGAAAGCTGTTCAGCGGGTAGTCCATAGAGCTCAGAGGACCATTGGAACACAGCTACCAGCCTTGGAGGGCATCTACAACACACGATGCCTCAGAAAAGCCACCAGCATCCACAAAGACTCTTCACACCCCTGCAACAGTCTGTTCGAACTTCTGCCATCGGGCAGGCGATACAAGGCCTTCTACGCCCGCACCTTCAGACTCAGGAACAGCTTCATCCCCAGGGCCATAGCTGCTATGAACTGGTCCTGCTGAGCCGGATGGTCACATCGCACAGTGATCCGGCACAGATCTACTTGCACTTTATTCTGTTTTAAAACTGTTATAATTTGTTTCATTGGGTTGTTTAAATTAATACTGACTAGCTAATTAAATTATTGCATCGTATGGGAGGCGCATTCCCAATCTCGTTGTACCCCTGTACAATGACAATAAAGATATATTGTATTGTATTGTATTGAGTAGGCCATTCAGCCCTTCGAGCCAGCACCATTCAATTTGATCGTGGCTGATCATCTAAAATCAATACTCGTTCCTGCATTTTCCCCATATCCCTTGATTCCTTTAGCCCTGAGAACTAAATCTAACTCTCTCTTGACAACATCCAGTGAATTGACCTCCACTGGCAGAGAATTCCATAGATTCACAACTCTGGGTGAAGAAGTTTTTCCTCACCTCAGTCCTAAATGGCCTACCCCTTATTCTTAAACCGTGATCCCTGGTTCTGGACATTTTTCCTGCATCTAGCCTGTCCAATCCTTTTAAGATTTTTTTTTGTTTCTCTAAGATCCCCTCTCATCCTTCTAAATTCCAGTGAAGACAAGCCCAGTCGACCCATTCTTTCATCATATGTCAGTCCCGCCATCCTGGGAATTAACCTGGTGAACCTACGCTGCACTCCCTCAATAGCAATTTAAATAGTTTATCATAATTTGAATACAGATAATTTCTAATTGCTGTACTGACATCATTCTCTGATAGCAGCTTTACAATGCCACTTTAGACAAAGACAATAAGTGGAGGAGGATGCCATTCGGCCCTTCGAGCCAGCACTGCCATTCAAAGTGATCATGGCTGATCATTCTCAATCAGTACCTCGTTCCTGCCTTCTCCCCATACCCCCTGACTCCGCTATCCTTAAGAGCTCTATCTAGCTCTCTCTTGAATGCATTCAGAGAATTGGCCTCCACTGCCTTCTGAGGCAGAGAATTCCACAGATTCACAACTCTCTGACTGAAAAGGTTTTTCCACATCTCAGTTCTAAATGGCCTACCCCTTATTCTTAAACTGTGGCCCCTTGTTCTGGACTCCCCCAACATTGGGAACATGTTTCCTGCCTCTAACGTGTCCAACCCCTTAACAAATCTTATACGTTTCGATAAGATCCCCTCTCATCCTTCTAAATTCCAGTGTATACAAGCCTAGTCGCTCCAGTCTTTCAACATATGACAGTCCCGCCATTCCGGGAATTAACCTAGTAAACCTACGCTGCACGCCCTCAATAGCAAGAATATCCTTCCTCAAATTTGGAGTCCAAAATTGCACACAGTACATCAGGTGCGGTCTCACTACGGCCCTGTACAACTGCAGAAGGACCTCTTTGCTCCTATACTCAACTCCTCTTGTTATGAAGGCCAACATTCCATTGTACGTGCATGCTTCCTTTCAGTGACTGATGCACGAGGACACCCAGATCTCGTTGTACGTCCCCTTTCCTAACTTGACACCATTCAGCCATTCAGATAATACTCTGCCTTCCTATTCTTCAAGATTCAAGATTCAAGATAGCTTTATTTGTCATCCAATATTGGACGAAATTCAGTCACCCACAGTCCACCAAACCTCACACTTATCCACATTAAACCGCATCTGCCTTGCATCCGCCTGTAAGGGCTAACACACGCCCACTCACACAACCTGTCCAAGTCACCCTGCAACCTCATAGCATCTTCCTCACAGTTCACACTACCACCCAGCTTTGTATCATCTGCAAATTTGCTACTGGTACTTTTAATCCCTTCATCCAAGTCATTAATGTATATTGTAAATAGCTGCGGTCCCAGCACCGAGCCTTGCGGTACTCCACTAGTTACTGCCTGCCATTCTGAAAGGGCCCCATTTATCCCCACTCTTTGCTTTCTGTCTGTCAACCAATTTTCTATCCATGTCAGTATCCTACCTCCAATACCATGTGCTCTAATTTTGCCCACTAATCTCCTATGTGGAACCTGGTCAAAGGCTTTCTGAAAGTCAAGGTACACCACATCCACCGGCTCTCCTCTGTCAATTTTCCTAGTTACATCCTCAAAGAATTCCAGAAGATTAGTCAAGCATGATTTCCCCTTCGTAAATCCATGCTGACTCGGAACGATCCTGTTTCTACTATCCAAAGGCTCCGCAATTTCGTCTTTTATAATTGACTCCAGCATCTTCCCCACCAGACTAACTGGTCTATAATTTCCCGTTTTCTCTCTCCCTCCTTTCTTAAAAAGTGGGACAACATTAGCTACCCTCCAATCCACAGGAACTGATCCTGAATCTATAGAACATTGGAAAATGATCACCAATGCATCCACACTTTCTAGCGCCACCTCCTTAAGTACTCTGGGATGCAGACCATCAGGCCCTGGGGATTTATCAGCCTTCAGTCCCATCAGTCTACCCAACACAATTTCCTGCCTAATGTGGATTTCCTTCAGTTCCTCCGTCACCCGTGGATCTCTGGCCACTCGAACATCTGGGAGATTGCTTGTATCTTCCTTAGTGAAGACAGATCCAAAGTACCGGTTCAACTCGTCTGCCATTTCCCCATAATATATTCCCCTGCTTCTGTCTTCAAGGGACCCACATTTGCCTTGACAATTTTTTTCCTCTTTACATACCTAAAAAAGCTTTTACTATCCTCCTTTATATTATTGGCTAGTTTTGCACCAGCTCTTTCTAAATGTTCAATGTTGTGGATTATTTGATTCCCAGTTTAGGGCATCATTTCTGCGAGGGCCATGAGACCATGACCAAATACAAATATTTGTGTTCAAAAATATAGAGCCTTTATATGTGGCTTTTAACATTCTATATTCTGGATGTATCTGCTGATTGTCTTTTGCTTTTACTGCTTATTTATTTGCTGACTCTATTTCTAACTTTACTTTAAGCTTTGTTTCTCTCCTGAATAATCTCAGCTTCTTATCACACTCTGTAGCAAGTTTAAATCCTATTCAAAAGCATTAGAAATCATTCCTCGAAGTTGCCATCATATTGAAATGTAATCTATCGGATTTGTACAGGTCTTATCTGTCTTAGAAATCTGAAAGCCTGCTTCTTAATTTCTTTAGCCATATATCTTAAACCTGCAATGGAGATGATTTTTTTTTTTAAGGATTTTTTTTAACGTGACATAGCAAGCAGAACCTGGTTTGGAATTGCTATTATCCTTATCCCTGTGACTTAAAAGGCAGCACAGAAGCACATGAGATAATACTGCAGTTTCATTACTCCACGGACCCTGGATTAAATCCTGACATCTAATGTCAATACCAAGTTTACAGGTTCTTCTTTTGACTGTAGATTTTGTTCAGATACATCTTCAGATACTGTGGGAAAAGAAAACTTGTGTTGATAGTGGTGGGAGAGTCAATGAACACAAGTGAGAGTGGGTTCCAAGGAAGTAAGGACATAGGGTAGTTAGGATTGCTCTGTGAGCCATTGTGGACTCAATGGGTCAAATAGTCTCCTATGTCACAAGAAATAGTGTCATGAAAGTCAAACCTGCTGGCTTTGTAGAAACATTGAAAATGGGTGCAGAAGGAGGCCATTTCGCCCTTCGAGCCAGCACCGCCATTCATTGTGATTATGGCTGATCATCTACAATCAGTAACCTGTGCCTGCCTTCTCCCCTTATCCCTTGACTCCACTAGCCCCCAGAGCTCTATCTAACTCTCTCTTAAAGTCATCCAGTGAATTGGCCTCCACTGCCTTCTGTGGCAGAGAATTCCACAAATTCACAACTCTCTGGGTGAAAAAGTTTCTTTTCACCTTAGTTTTAAATGGCCTCCCCTTAATTCTTGGACAGTGGCCCCTGGTTCTGGACTCCCCCAAAATTGGGAACATTTTTCCTGCATCTAGCTTGTCTAGTCCTTTTATAATTTTATATGTCTCTGTAAGATCCCCTCTCATCCTTCTAAGCTCCAGTGAATACAAGCCCAGTCTTTCCAATCTTTCCTCATATGACAGTCTCTCCATCCCAGGGATTAACCTCGTGAATATAATGTGGATAAATGTGAGGTTATCCACTTTGGCGGCAAGAACAGGAAAGCAGAGTATTACCTGAATGGTGACCGATTGGGAGAAGGGGAGATGCAACGGGACCTGGGTGCACCAGTCATTGAAAGCAAGCATGCAGGTGCAGCAGGCAGTGAAGAAAGCGAATGGTATGTTGGCATTCATAGCAAGAGGATTTGAGTTTAGGAGCAGGGAGGTTCTGCTGCAGTTGTACAGGGCCTTGGTGAGACCGCACCTGGAGTATTGTGTGCAGTTTTGGTCTCCTAACCTGAGGAAAGACGTTCTTGCTTTAGAGGGAGTACAGAGAAAGTTCACCAGATTGATCCCTAGGATGGCGGGACTTACATATAATAATAATAATAATAATAATAATATATTTATTTTATATAGCGCCTTAACACATGCACAAAGCGCTTTACAAATACAATTAACATAGAAACAAACAGACAAACAGACAAACTATCCTGACGGAAAAGCGGCGAATAATCAACGCCAGCGTCCTCTCACGTCAGGGTCCGGCAGTAGACATTAAAGAACACAAGACACACAGATACAATTTTTTACACAAAACAGCCATCACAGTGATTGCTCTAGGCATACCCTCACTGTGATGGAAGGCAAAGTCTTATCTCCTCCTCGTTCTTCTCCCGTGGCGCCACGAGGCGATCGAGGCTCCCAACCCCTTGAAGCCCCCACCGGGCGATGGAAAGTCCCAGGGTCGAGCCGAGCCGAGCAGGCCGATGAAAGTTCTGAGCCCCCACCGGGCGATGGAAAATGCCGCGGCCGAGCCACGCAGGGCGATGAGAGTCCTGAGCCCCCACCGGGCGATGTAAAGTGCTGCGGCCGAGCCACGCAGGGTGATGAAGGGCCTGCGGGCGGGTTGATCGTGCCTCGTGCTTCGGGGCGGTCGAAGCTGCTGCGGCTGGAGCTCCCAAAAGCCGGTCGCCAGCCAGGGACCTGCGAGCTCCCGATGTTGCGGTCTGCAGGGCCCACGGCCGAAGCCTCCGAGATGGTAAGTCCAGGCCCTGCGACCGGAGTCTTCGAGGTCGATCCCAGCTGGAGGCCGCCGACTCCACGATGTTAGGCCGTAGCGCGAACGGAGATACGACACGGTAAAGGTCGCATCTCCGTTGAGGAGGAGATTTAAAAAAAGGTTTCCCCCAACCCCCCCACCACCCCCCTACATACACAGAATTAAAAATAAAACAAAACGTACATTTAACATCAACATTGACTAAAAAACACAACAAAAAAAACGGAGAGACTGCCGGTGAGCCGCAGCTGCAGAACACAGCCACGCCCCTTTTTCATATGAGGAAAGACTGGATAGACTGGGCTTATACTCGCTGGAATTTAGAAGACTGAGGGGGGATCTTATAGAAACATATAAAACATATAAAATTCTTAAGGGGTTGGAGAGGCTAGATGCGGGAAGATTGTTCCCGATGTTGGGGGAGTCCAGAACCAGGGGTCACAGCTTAAGGATAAGGGGGAAGTCTTTTAGGACCGAGATGAGAAAACATTTCTTCACACAGAGAGTGGTGAGTCTGTGGAATTCTCTGCCACAGAAGGTAGTTGAGGCCAGTTCATTGGCTATATTTAAGAGGGGGTTAGATGTGGCCCTTTTTGCTAAAGGGATCAGGGGGTATGGAGAGAAGGCAGGTACAGTCTACTGAGCTGAATGATCAGCCATGATCATATTGAATGGCGGTGCAGGCTCGAAGGGCCGAATGGCCTACTCCTGCACCTATTTTCTATGTTTCTATGTTTCTATGTGAACCTACGCTGCACCTGTACTCAAATCCTCTCGTTATGAAGGCCAACATGCCATTAGCTTTCTTCACTGCCTGCTGTACCTGCATGCTTACTTTCAGTGACTGGTGTACCAAGGTCTCATTGCACTTCCCCTTTACCTGATCTGACACCATTGAGATAATAATCTGCCTCCTTATTTTTGCCGCCAAAGTGGATAACCTCACATTTATCTACATTATACTGCATCTGCCCACTCACTCACCCTGCAACCTCCTAACATCCTCTTCGCAGTTCACACTGCCACCCAGCTTTGTGTCATCCACAAACTTGCTAGTGTCACTTCTAATTCCATCATCTAAATCATTAATCTATATTGTAAATAGTTACGGCCCCAGCACCGAGCCTTGCGGCCCTCCACTCTCCACTGCCTGCCATTCTGAAAAGGACCCGTTTATTTCTACATTTTGCTTCCTGTCTGCCAACCAATTTTCTATCCATGTCAATACCCTACCCCCAATACCATGTGCTCTAATTTTGCTCACCAACCTCCCATGTGGGACCTTATCAAAGGCTTTCTGAAAGTCTAGATACACTACATCTACTGGCTCTCCTTCATTCATTTTACTTGTCACATCCTCAAAAAATGCCAGAAGATTAGTCATACAGGATTTCCCCTTCATAAATCCATGCTGACTTGGACCAATCCTTTTACCGCTATCCAAATGTGCCATTATTTTCTCTTTAATAATTGACTCCAGCATCTTCCCCACCACCGATGTCAGGCTAACTGGTCAAAAATCCCCCGTTTTCTCTCGCTTGTTTCTTGAAAAGTGGGGTAACATTAGCTACCCTCCAATCCACAGGAACTGATCCTGAATCCATTGAACATTGGAAAATGATCACCAATGCGTCCACGATTTCTTGAGCCACCTCCATGAGTACCCTGGGAAGCAGACCATCAGGCCCTGGGGATTTATCAGCCTTCAGTTCCATCAGTCTACCCAATACTATTTCTCACGTAATGCAAATTTCTTTCAGTTCCTCTGTCTCCCTTGATTCTCTGTCCATTAGTACATCTGGGAGATTGTTTGGGTCTTCCTTAGTGAAGACAGATCCGAAGTACCTGTTCAACCCTTCCGCCATTTCCTTGTTACCCATAATAATTTCACCCGTTTCTGCCTTCAAGGGACCCACATTTGTCTTTACTAATCTTTTTCTCTTAACTTACCTAAAGAAGCTTTTACTGTCCTTCTTTATATTCTTGGCCAGCTTCGCTTTGTACCTCATCTTTTCAGCCCGTATTGCCCTTTTTGCTATCTTCTGTTGTCCTTTGAAAGTTGCCCAATCCTCTGGCTTCCCGCTACTCTTTGCTATCTTATACATCTTTTCTTTTAGTTTTATTTCATCTCTAACTTCCCTTGTCAGCCATGGTTGCCTCTTACTCCACTTAGAATCTTTCTTCCTCTTTGGAATGAAATGATCCTGCATTTTCTGGATTATGCCCAGAAATTCCTGCCATTGCTGTTCCACCGTTATTCCTGCTAGGATCCTTTTCCATTTAACCTTGGCCAGCTCCTCTCTCATGCTTCATAGCCCCCTTTGTTCAACTGCAGCACTGACATTTCTGGTTTAACCTTCTCCCTCTCAAATTGCAGATTAAAACTAGTCATATTATGGTCACTACCTCCAAGCGGTTCCTTTACCTTGAGTTCCCTTATTAAATCTGGTTCATTGGACAACACTAAATCCAGAATTGCCTTCTCTCTGGTAGGCTCCAGTACAAGCTGCTCTAAGAATCCATCCCAGAGGCACTCTACAAACTCCCTTTCTTGGGGTCCAGAACCAACCTGATTTTCCCAGTCCACCTGCATATTGAAATCCCCATAACCACAGTGGCATTACCTTTGTTACATGCCAATTTGAACTCCTGCTGCAACTTACATCCTTATATCCAGGCTACTGTTTGGGAGATCTGTAGATAACTCCCATTAGTGTATTCTTACCTTTATAGACAATAGACAATAGATGCAGGAGTAGGCCATTCGGCCCTTCGAGGCAGCACCGCCATTCAATGTGATCATGGCTGATCATTCTCAATCAGTACCCCGTTCCTGCTTTCTCCCCATACCCCCTGACTCCGCTATCCTTAAGAGCTCTATCTAGCTCTCTCTTGAATGTATTCAGAGAATTGGCCTCCACTGCCCTCTGAGGCAGAGAATTCCACAGATTTACAACTCTCTGACTGAAAAGGTTTTTCCTCATCTCTGTTCTAAATGGCCTATCCCTTATTCTTAAACTGTGGCCCCTGGTTCTGGACTCCCCCAACATTGGGAACATGTTTCCTGCCTCTAATGTGTCCAACCCCTTAATAATCTTATACGTTTCGATAAGATCCCCTCTCATCCTTCTAAATTCCAGTGTATACAAGCCTAGTCGCTCCAGTCTTTCAACATATGACAGTCCCGCCATTCCGGGAATTAACCATGTAAACCTATGCTGCACGCCCTCAATAGCAAGAATATCCTTCCTCAAATTTGGAGACCAAAACTGCACACAGTACTCCAGGTGCGGTCTCACTAGGGCCCTGTACAACTGCAGACGGACCTCTTTGCTCCTATACTCAACTCCTCTTGTTATGAAGGCCAACATTCCATTGGCTTTCTTCACTGCCTGCTGTACCTGCATGCTTCCTTTCAGTGACTGATGCACTAGGACACCCAGATCACGTTGTACGCCCCCTTTTCCTAACTTGACACCATTCAGATAATAATCTGCCTTCCTATTCTTACCACCAAAGTGGATAACCTCACACTTATCCACATTAAACTGCATCTGCCAAGCATCCGCCCACTCACACAACCTGTCCAAGTCACCCTGCAACCTCATAGCATCTTCCTCACAGTTCACACTGCCACCCAGCTTTGTATCATCTGCAAATTTGCTAATGGTACTTTTAATCCCTTCATCCCAGTATATTGTAAATAGCTGCGGTCCCAACACCGAGCCTTGCGGTACCCCACTAGTCACTGCCTGCCATTCTGAAAGGGACCTATTTATCCCCACTCTTTGCTTTCTGTCTGTCAACCAACTTTCTATCCATGTCAGTACCCTACCTCCAATACCATGTGCTCTAATTTTGCCCACCAATCTCCTATGTGGGACCTTGTCGAAGGCTTTCTGAAAGTCGAGGTACACCACATCCACCGGCTCTCTCCTGTCAATTTTCCTAGTTACATCCTCAAAAAATTCCAGTAGATTAGTCAAGCATGATTTCCCCTTCGTAAATCCATGCTGACTCGGAACGATCCTGTTACTGCTATCCAAATGCTCCGCAATTTCGTCTTTTATAATTGACTCCAGCATCTTCCCCACCACTGATGTCAGACTAACTGGTCTATAATTTCCCGTTTTCTCTCTCCCTCCTTTCTTGAAAAGTGGGATAACATTAGCTACCCTCCAATCCACAGGAACTGACCCGGAATCTATAGAACATTGGAAAATAATCACTAATGCGTCCACAATTTCTAGAGCCACCTCCTTAAGCACCCTGGGATGCAGACCATCAGGCCCTGGGGATTTATCAGCCTTGAGTCCCATCAGTCTACCCAAAACTTTTTCCTGCCTAATGTGGATTTCCTCCAGTTCCTCTGTCACCCTAGGATCTCTGGCCACTAGAACATCTAGGAGATTGTTTGTATCCTCCTTAGTGAAGACAGATCCAAAGTACCGGTTCAACTCGTCTGCCATTTCCTTGTTCCCCATAATAAATTCCTCTGCTTCTGTCTTCAAGGGACCCACATTTGCCTTGACTATTTTTTTCCTTTTTACATACCTAAAAAAGCCTTTACTATCCTCCTTTATATTATTGGCTAGTTTACCCTTGTACCTCATCTTTTCACCCCATATTGCCTTTTTAGTTATCTTCTGTTGCTCTTTAAAAGAGTCCCAATCCTCTGGCTTCCCACTCTGCTTTGCTATGTTATACTTCTTCCCTTTTATTTTTATGCTGTCCTTGACTTCCCTTGTCAGCCACGGGTGCCTCTTACTCCCCTTAGAATCTTTCCTCCTCTTTGGGATAAATTGATCCTGCAACTTCTGCATGATTCCCAGGAATACCTGCCATTGCTGTTCCACAGTCTTCCCTGCTAGGGCCTCCTTCCAGTCAATTTTGGCCAGCTCCTGCCTCATGCCTCTGTAATCCCCTTTGCTATACTGTAATACTGACACCTCCAATTTTCCCTTCTCCCTCTCAATTTGTAGAGTAAATCTTATCATATTGTGGTCACTGCCTCCTAATGGCTCATTTACCTCGAGTCCCCTTATTAGGTCAGGTTCCTTACATAACACTAAATCCAGAATTGCCTTCTCCCTGGTAGGCTCCAGTACAAGCTGTTCTAAGAATCCATCTCGGAGACACTCCACAAACTCTCTTTCCTGGGGTCCATTACCAACCTGATTTTCCTAGTCTACCTGCATGTTGAAATCTCCCATGACCACCGTAGCATTACATTTGTGACATGCCAATTTTACAATTCCTCAACTCTATCCACAGTGACTCTACATCGTCAGTCCCAATGTCACCCCTCGCAAGGGACTGAATTCTATCCCTCACCAACAGAGCAACCCCACCTCTGCCCACCTGCCGGTCCTTTCTGTAGGATGTATAACCCTGAATATTCATTTCCTAGTCCTGATCCTTCTGCAGCCACGTCTCTGTAATCCCACAATGTCATACCTACCAATCTCTAACTGAGCATCAAGCTCATCCACTTTACTTCTCATACTTCGCGCATTCATATATAGTACTTTTAATCCTTTGCTCATCTCAGCTTCCACGTCGATTCTTATTACACTTTGCCATTCTCTCCGTGAGCTTTCTGTCCCGTTAATTCTGGGGTGTTTCTTAATTTTTCCTATACTTCTTTCCCTTTAACTCCATCCTTGTCTATCCCATTTGAACCCCCCCCCCCCCCCCCACACTATTTAGTTTAAAACCACCTGTGTATGTATTATGATGGTATGTATTATTCCATTATGTGATTTTAGTCACCTAAGTAATTTAAGACACCACAGTGGAAGAGCTGGTAGACCTGTTGCCTCTCAGCGCTGGAGAGCCAGGTTGGACCCTGACCTCGGGTGCTTTCTGTGTGGAGTTTGCATGTTCTCCTTGTGACCACGTGGGTTTCCTCCGGGTGCTCCAGTTTCCTCAAACATTCCAAAGACATGCAGGTTTGTAGGTTAATTGACCCCTGTAAAAATTGCTCGATGCAGGCAGTTGATGAGAAAGTAGGATCAGGTAAAAATAATGAGTGATCTATGGTCGTCGTGAACTTGGTGGGCAAATGGCCTGCTTCCATACTGTATCTAAGCTATAATAAAGCTCATTTAAGGGCTCTTTCCAAGAAAAATGAACTTGTGTGTAACGTGAGATATTGTAAAGTGCTAAATAACATGACTTTCAATATTCATATAAATTAAATCGTAACACTTGAAAGAATGCAAGTATTGCAAAATTTGAATTTATGTTTACATTGCAGAAAAACAATATTTTTAATTTTCTCAATTTGTTGTTCTTTTTACTAACCTTTTATTTTTAATGTTTTAACAGGCCTATGCCTCGGGATGTGACATTGTCATTTTAGCCAGTGATTTTGAAAGACTTCAAATTATCCCTGGTGCCAAACATGGAAATATTCAAGTTGGATGTATTGATTGCTCCATGCAGGAAGGAAAGGTACATGAATGTTTTGGAAAACTTACGTAACAATTGAATTTTTGGGGGGTTTTGGTGACTGTCCTTTATATTTAACCCGAGTTATGTTCTGATTTTGTTTGTTTGGCCACTGCAACAACATCATAGCTGGAGGCAAGAAGTACATGAGGAAGGTGTCATTCAACTTAGCCTATTTTTTCATTTGGTTACATCATGTTTGATTTGTCTCCAACCTTCCTTGTCTTGGCTTCGCATTCATAACTAATAATTTAATAACATTTCTCTCCAGCGCTTCTAAGATCATCTTTGTGTGAACAACAAGGTGATTCTGGTAGAAAGCCAGAACCAGCATTTCAGCAAGTAGGAATTAGCAGGAAATGTAGCACTGCCCACATCCAGTGAACAAAACTAAAATATATATTAAATATTACCAACCTCTCAATGTATGAGGATGGATTTAGACAGTAATGTAGATCTTCCCATCACATTTCTTTGCTTAAGGGAAGTAGAGATAATCCAGGAAATTGTTGGTTGATGAGCCTCACATCAGTGGTTGGGAAGCTGTTTGTGAGATTTTCTCGAAATGGGATTTACTCACATTTGGATGTCTGTGACCAGTATTGTTCTGCAGAGATTTGTGCGAGGATTTCTGTTTTTCTCATTTATGATTTGGAAATAAATGTAGATGGGTTGGTTAGTAACTTTGCAGACAACACCAACATTGGTGGAGTTGTGAAGAGTGAGAATGTTTGTCAGCGGATTTTGGATTCTGTTACAGATATGGGTAGAGGAGGGGGGGGTGGTAGTAGAGCCAATCAAATTTATTAAAGTTTAAAAAGTGATTTATTAAAGTTTAAAAAGTGAATAACTTTTAAAATATAACAACAATCAATGGTGAGTAAGGTGGTCCTAAAATTATCACGCTATCGTGTGACAGGGGCACAAAAATAAGGTTGCATCACAGGCATGAGCAAACAAATAAATAAACAGTTTTAGATATATAGGTAGACAGACAGACAGACAGGCATGGATTAAGATAGGAAATTTGGCCTGATCAAACCCTTTCTTTCTTGGAGATAATAATATCTCTATTAGGTTGTGGGAAGTTGTATGATATGCGGGACAGGCTGCATCTCTGGACACAAGGAATGGTGACGTTTCGGGTCCAGACCCAACAAATATGGTGATAAAGAATTGGTGATGCAAGATGCATTTCTAATTTGCATCAGTGATTTAGATTTGTAAATAAAAATATTATGGATACCCAAGGAAGCTGTGCAGAAGATGCACAATTAAGAAGGGTGAGCAATATAGATTGCTAAGACCTTGGAAATGAAACTTAATATAGAAAATTGTCAAGTTGTAACTGAACCAAGATTGTAATGTTAATACAATAGTGGTAGATATGTAACAACATTGTCAGTTTTTGCCCTTCAAAGTTATTGATGAAAGTGTCTTGCTGTGTAATGCATTTATCATTTCTCCGCCATTGCCTACATACACACACATCTGGTACATTGACCTTCATTCCTCGGAAACATAGTTAATTGCTATGGAAATTGGTGTCAGGGGATTGTTTAAGTGGAACCATGCATATCTTTGAAAACTTTCATCATTTTTAAAAGGCACATACAGTATTAGTGTTCTTTGAACTTATATACACAAGTAAACGATGCAGTGGGCCAGCCTGAAAATGTTAACTACAATTTGATGCTAAATTGGATTTATCGAAGCATGCCACCAAATCTGAGACTTCTAAACTTGATAACTGTTTTTTGTTCAGAATTTCTTGACATTGCCGTCGCAACATTAGCCTTCTCCAAATTTGTAATTTAGTCCTCAAGCTCTAACCCAAGCTGCTTTTGTATTCCTTGTGAGAAGAGATAGAAATTCCCCAGCAGTTTTTCCAGGTGAGACAGATGTACAGTGGCACCTCCTCTAACAATCTCCTGCACCGGGTGTTCCCAATGTGGCCACCAGTCCATTGGAGATACTAAGCATACAATTGCTGACCATTTCGCCTAACATTTGCACTCAGTCTGCCAGGATCTACTGAATGCATTTTAACCCCCCTTCCCATTCCTCTTCTGACATTTCGGTCCTATCATATCATATCATATATATACAGCCAGAAACAGGCCTTTTCGGCCCTCCAAGTCCGTGCCGCCCAGCGATCCCCGTACATTAACACTATCCTACACCCACTAGGGACAATTTTTTTACATTTACCCAGCCAATTAACCTACATACCTGTACGTCTTTGGAGTGTGGGAGGAAACCGAAGATCTCGGAGAAAACCTACGCAGGTCACGGGGAGAACGTACAAACTCCTTACAGTGCAGCACCCGTAGTCAGGATCGAACCTGAGTCTCCGGCGCTGCATTCACAGTAAAGCAGCAACTCTACCGCTGCGCTACCGTGCCGCCCACAGTCTAGGCTGCTTCTATTACCAGAGTGGGGCCACACACACATTGAAGGAACAGCACCTTATCTTCCGCTTGGGTACTTTACATCCTAACAATATGAACAATGAATTCTCCAATTTTAGGTAACCATCTACAACCTTCCCCTCCCCTGTGTCCCACATCTCCCCACCCTCTCTTCCACCTGTATTCCTTCCTTGGGCTTCATAATTCACATTTCTCCTAATCTTATTTCACACCTTTTCTCTTTTCATCTCTGGCCTTTATTCAACCATCTGCCTATCAAAAACTCCACTCACCTGCATCCTCCTATCACTAGCTAGGATTTAGCTTGCCCCAACCCTCTTCTCTTTGTCCTTTGTCTCCCTCCCCCTCCCCCCATGCCCAACCCCCACCACAATCAGCCTGAAATATTGGCCTAACCTGAAACGTTATCTATCCAAGTTCTCCAAAAATGCTGCCTGTATAGTTGACACCACAGCAATTTGTATCTTTTTTTAATTCCTTGCCTCAGTTAATGCAGGAAAAGAAACAATTTATCATTATAAAGTGTCTGAAGAAAGATCATGCCTAAAATGTTTTCTGTCCACATCAAATGGCCTGCTCAGTTCCTCCAGAATTTTGTTTCTATTTTCCTTTATAACCCCTTTATTAATATTTCCTCTTAGTTCTTAAGATCCCTCTTCTTCCACATCTCTCTGCATTTTCTAATTTGTTATGCATTGCCTTGCCTTGTTGCATTTTTGCAAAATACATTGCCTCACTTCTCTGGACATTGTCAAAACTGACAAGCCCATCTATATCTATCTGCCAATTTTTATTTTGAATACAAATTAGTTGTACCATAAACTCTACATATCATTTAATAGGTACATTAGAAAACAAGGGATCAAATATGGAAACGTGGATAATCATTACCATCGAGAATTGTAGATCCAATTTGTCACTCTCCCTTAGATCCAGGGTTATTAATTTTGTTTTGACCAGCTTGCCATCTGGTACCGTATCAGAAACCTTGCTAAAATCCAGGTTAACTAATTAAAGATGACATGCTCTCATGGGATTGCATGTGTAACCACAGAAACACAAATCTTCTCCCCAATCTATATAAGAAAAAAATCACCTGAAGAAAGATGGAGTTGAAAGGTCATGGGAATAATAATCATAACCAATTATTTCAATTTGTCATGTGATATCATTTTCATTTGTCAATGCTTCTAGTGAAATAACGTTTCAGCAGTGGATCAGTTTTTTCAGTGCTAAAATTATCTGGTACAAGGCTGCTTTTTTTTTTACAAAGAAAGCACCAATTTTTCTCAGTTCCAACTTTTGAAATTATACAATTCACCTGGTTCTTTTATAATTCTCAAGATGATTCAGTGTAAGTCTCATATTAACATGCTGGACCAATATATCATTGTTAAGAAATTGGTTCAATTGGAAAACCCAAGCCAACTCTTAACTGTGAATCATTTCTGCTCAATAGTAATTCAATTTTTACATTTGACATCCTTGACAAGAGAGGAGAAGATACTGTGGTAGTTGTTTTAATTACTTTCCAGTAACGCATTAAAAAATGGTGTACATTCTCGCATGTCCCTTCCAAAATTGGCCAACAGGTCAGAAGGTTCCGATGTGGTGAGAGCTGATTGGAAGATGAATCTTGAAAGCATTCCCCAGTGTTGGTGGATGCCTTCAGGAAATGAAGTGAAGAAAGAAAATATGAAGTGTGAAGAAAACAGATCATGGGGTGGGCGGAGGAAGATTCATTTCAGTTCTCCATTTCTAAACTAATTTCTTTCACCCTTATTGAGGCCAACAAAGGGCTAACAGAAGTTGAAATATGTTCCCTACTGCCACTAGCAATTTTCTCAGTCCAAAGTTAAACAGAGGCTAAATTGTTCTATTAAATGACCATAGTCTTCTTCAAACCTTGTGATTACAATCAAAATAGATTAATTTGCTTTTTCTTTCCTTGCTGTTTGTGGGATTTTGGGCTTCTGCTTTTGTAACACTACTGTTTCTACATTAATCATTATGAATGTGACACAGTTGGAGAGACATGTTAAATGATTGTACAGGTGTTTGTAGAGTTCCACAGTTTATTGAATAGTTTTAGCTGAATAAGCCATGGAAATTTGGCTGAAATTAATTGTACTTGAAAAGCTGAAAACTGTTAAGATTAGATGAACTGGAGATGAGCTAATTATTAAAGATTTATACTCAAATGCTTTCACTACTTCATTTCCAGAATTTGTGAATTGCTGCAACAGCATGTTTATGAAATTTCAATTTTGCATTTGCTCTCTAAACGGCCAATTATCAACACTGCCTACGTTTACATCGCAAAATGGACAATTTTACATTCTCTTGTATTATACTCCATTTGCCCATTCACATACGATACGAGTGGAAAGGATTGGGGATGTGCAAAGATAGGGTGGAGGAGGGGAGTCAGCCTACCCCAAGGCAAAAGGGGGAGGAGTTGTACAGTTTGATAGGCACAGGGAAAAAAAGATCTGCATCTTGATGGAACCAATCTGTTGCTGAAGATACTCCTCAGGTTGACCAGTGTGTCGTGGAGGGACCGAGCTGTATTTTCAGAGATCCCCTTCCAGACCATCTCCCATGAATCCAACTCTGCCCCCAAGATGGAGCCAGCCTTCCTGATGAGCCTGTTAATCGTGTTGGCGTCCACGGCCTTCGTCCTGCTGCCTCAGCACACGACAGTGAAGAAGCTGGCACTGGCCACCACCAATTGGTAGATCATCTGCAGCATCTTACTGCAGATGTTGAAAGAGTGGAGCCTCATCAGAAAGTACAGATGGCCCTGTCCCTTCTTAATCAGTGCCTCAACGTTCCTGGACCAGGCCAGTTTATTGTCCAGGTAAACTACAAAGCACTTGTACTCCTTGGTAAACTGCACATCCACACCCTTGATGGAGACAGGGGTGTTCCTTTCCTCCTAAAGTCCACCACCAAGTCTTTTGAGCTGCAGGTGAATCAGCCCACACCACTCAACAAAGTTATTGACTACACCTCTGTATTCCGCTTCCCTCCCCTAGCTGATGCAGCCACAATTGCAGAGTCATCCGAAAACCTCTGCAAGTGGCAGGAGTCCGAGCTATATCTGAAGTCCAAGGTGTAGATGGTGAACAGGAAGGGTGAGAGGACCATCCCCTGTGGGGCCCCGGTGTTGCTCACTACCATGTCCTAGACACCATTCTGTAGCGTGATATACTGTGGTCGTCCAGTCAGGTAATTGGTGATCCAGAACACCAAAGGGGCATTCACCTGCATCTTCGTTAGTTTGCTCCCTCAGAGTGCAGGCCCGGTGGCGTTAAAGACTCGGGAGAAGTAAAAAAACATGATTCTCACAGTGCTTCCCGGCCTATCCAGGTGGGCATAAGAACGATGGAGCAGGTGGATGATGGCGCAGGTGGATGATGGCGTCCTCAACTTAGTTTGGTAAGCGAACTGCAGGGGGGGTCCAGCTAGGGTTTAACCAGGGGTCACAGATGAGTGAGCACCAGCCTCGCCAGGAACTTGATGTGCGAAGTCAGCGCCACTGGTCTGTAGTCATTGGAGGAGCTGAGATGGGTCCTCTTTGGTACAGGAATCAGGCAGGATATCTTCCACCTGGTTAATCTAATTGTATCCCTTTGTAGCCCCTTAGTTTCCGTTTCAAAACTCAGTTTCCTATTTAATCTTGTACATCAGTAAAATATAACAATCATACCTTCTGGGCTTTCATACAAATCAAATATCAATTTGAAGATACTCCACAGATTACACCAGATTAGCCCTCATTGCAACCAGAAAAAGGCCAATTTTTTGTTTCCAGATAGCCAGCCAATTTTAATCCACACCAGTACATTTATTTCTATTATCAATTGCCTTTTTTTGCACAGTTACCTTTGAAGTGGCACTGTATGTAATGTCTTCTGGAACTCCAAGTAGAATACAATACATCCATTGGTTCACCTTTATCCACAGTATACATTTCTTCTTCAAACAATTCTAAGAAAATGTTAAAATATGATTGTCATTTCACAAAACCATGTTGACTTTGCCTGATCACCTTTAATTTTTCAAGGTGCCTTGCCATGACATTCTTGAATAAAAGAATCTAATATTTTAACTATAGATATTAAGCTAACTGCTCAGCAGTTTTGTTTCATTCCCCCTTTTTGAATAAAGATAAGTTACACTTACTGTTTCCCAATTCAGTAGCATGTTTCCTGAATTGAGGGGAAATTGAAAAGTTAGAGCCAATGCATCTGTTACCTTGCTAGCCAGTTATTGGAAGACTCTAGAATGAAATCCATCGGCACCCAGGGACTTGTCAACAAGCCACTTCAACAGTTTTTTCAGTGTCACCTTCCTGGTGATACTAATTTTAAACCTTGTAATTCCTGATTTAGAATCTTCCATTATTATAATGAAAATTGATTGCAATATATATGTTCTTAATATTCTGAAAGATTCACAAAATTGTCTGCCAATTGACAAATCACTTAATATTTGGATTCCTTTCACCTAGTACTTTAATGCCCCCGTTTATCGGCGGTCACTCGAAGCGAGTATGACTGTCCTTTTAGGACGCCTGTGTGTGACTTTGTTTAACGTGGGGAGACTGGTGCACAGACAGCCACCACACGTTCCTTGATAGATCTGGATCAGGATCCAGTGGCATGGAGTCCAAGATGATCGGGGACCCTTTTCTGCCGCAGCCTTCATCTGCCTTCCCAGCCGTTGTGACGCTCCTCTAAAGTCAGCCATCATCCTCCGCCTGTTCCACCATTGAGGTCTTGGTTGGATTGCTCTTTGTCAGGGACCTCCCCCTCGGCCTTACCGCCATGGGTGTCTTGCCAGGAGCATAGCTCCAGACGGCATCGCTCTGAGGATCTCGAGACCACACAAGCTTCTCCACCATGCAAGGTGACAATCCACGGAGAATGCTCTCGTTATTGCCTGTGTATAAAATACTAGCTTTATACATAATTTTCTTCCTCAAACTGAATATGAAATTCAGTCGTGTTATGATTGCAGTTAACTTGGAGCAACTTCAGTGGGTGGTCATTAATGTTCTGACATTCACAATTCAAGATCTGGTGTAACATGGTTTCGCATTGGCTTCAGTATATGCTGTTTTAAGAAACAATCTCAAAAATACTCTATGAACTCCTTACCTGGGTTATTTTGGCCTACCTGATTTTTCAAGACGAGATGCAAATTCTCTGCCATTGCAATGCCTTTTCGTACGTTTTCATTATTTCCTTTGTTTTGCTCCGACCCATTATTTTTAGAGGGCCCATTCATCACTCCCACAGGTAATTTATTGCTGCCCAAATTGCTTTTACATTTTGGTCTCCTGAAGAACATTACCTTAACTTGAACAAAGATTGGGGGGGGTTGGGAAGAAAATAGCAAATTAAATCTCATTTTTCTAATTGATTTTGCTTTTCTAATTTAGCTTTTCTATTTATATTAATATGGAAGTGATAACAAGTGAACCTAGAATATAGGGACAACTTATTTTGTGATTCTGTCAATTTTTCTGGCATCAATAGACCCCATGTCATTGTGAGAATTATAAATTAATTACTAAAACATTTGCATATGATTCCTCCACAGATTGCAGCATCATATGGAAATGTAGTTTGCATTTTTGAGCCTATTCCCCTTTTAAATTGGAAAAGTAAGCATTCTACGGTAAGTGGAGATAGTCTGTTTACATTTAACCCACTGAAAAAAATGTATTCATAAATGTTGATGTGTTTCAACATTATTTCTTTTGGTATCTGCTGAGTATATATTTGATAGTATTGGAGCACTTTTTTTTTCCATGATGCATGGTGGAGTTTCTAATCCTATCATTGATGTTGTTTTTTCCTGTTAATTGCCCCAATTATGCTGCCTTTTAGTTCCTCAGGCACTCGCTATCCTCTACATCGTTTACCCTCCCCCATAAAAGTCCTCCCTCGTACTTCAGGAACACTGCACCCTCACCATAATCTTTCCCCGTGCACTATTGTTGAGCTATACCTTTTGAGCTACACGTCTGGGTAGATTCCAACAAACTTGGTTTAACAAGTACAATACAATTCCCCTTGCCAAGTGCCCATTCACATTTGCATGTCTACCCTGCTCCCAAAGAACAGACGGTAGAATCATGGAACTATACAAAAGGGAAATGGGCCTTTCAACCCACCTTGTTCAAAGTAACCAAATTGGTATTCAGGGTTGGTCCCATTTGTCTGCATTTGACTCTTATCTCTTTAAACCCTTCCATATGTCTGTCCAAATGTCTTTTGAAAGTTATAATTGTATCTGTTGCTATAGCTTCCTCTGGCATGGCAGTTGAAAAGAGGAGGTTCAGCATACAGTTCCCTCCATAATGTTTGGGACAAAGACCCATCATTATTTTATTCGCCTCTGTACTCCCCAATTTGAGATTTGTAATAGAAAAAATTTAATGTGGTTAAAGTGCACATTGTCAGATTTTATTAAAGAATATTTTTATACATTTTGGTTTCACCATGTAGAAATTACAGCTGTGTTTATACATAGTCCCCCCATTTCAGGACACTAATGTTTGGAACACATGGCTTCACAGATGTTTGTAATTGCTCAGGTGTGTTTAAATGGCTCCTTAATGCAGGTATAAGAGAGCTCTCTTCCAGTCTTTCCATTACCTTTGGAAACTTTTATTGCTGTTTATCAACATAAGGACCAAAGTTGTGCCAATGAAAGTCAAAGAAGCCATTATGAGATTGAGAAACAAGAATAAAACTGTTCGAGACATCAGCCAAACCTTAGGCTTACCAAAATCAACTGTTTGGAACATCATTAAGAAGGAAGAGAGCACTGGTGAGCTTACTAAATGCAAAGGGGATTGGCAGGCCAAGGAAGACCTCCACAGAAGAATTCTCTCTATAATAAAAAATAATCCCAAAACACCTGTCCGACAGATCAGAAACACTCTTCAGGAGTCAGGTGTGGATTTGTCAATGACCATTGAATGCAGAAGACTTCATGAACAGAAATACAGAGGCTGCACTGCAAGATGCAAACCACTGGTTAGCCGCAAAAATAGGATGGCCAGGTTACAGTTTGCCAAGAAGTACTTAAAAGAGCAACCACAGTTCTGCAAAAAGGTCTTTGTATACAGATGAGATGAAGATTAACTTATATCAGAGTGATGGCAAGAGCAAAATATGGAGAAGAGAAGGAACTGCCCAAGATCCAAAGCATACTACCTCATCTGTGAAACACGGTGGTAGGGGTGTCTTGTCTTGTTGATACTGCACCAACTGCAGCTGTTGGGCTACAAACGTGCAGTCCCTCATGCATGCAGTTGCAGATTTAAAATGTAGTGTTTGCAAGCAACAGTTTAAAAGATTTAATATCAGCAGCAGATTTTATATTGGCAAAGGATTCCAAACAGGGATGGTTCTGGGGTACAGCGAGTAGCGGAAACAGTCTTTGTTGGTCTTGATGGTTTTATAATTCAAGGCTTGATTTAGTTGAGTTCCTGGTCTGTTGTTCCGACTATGAAAGATGGGCAATGTTGGATGGAGCTAATGAGTGGGTTTCTTTGTAGACTGCAGTAAGCCTGGATATTATACGGCGTCTTTGGAGGGTGTCCCATTTGAGTTCATGAAGCATTTCTGTGACACTACTGGTCTTTCTATAGTCACCGGTTACAAACCTGGCAGCTCTTCTCTGGACCTTCTCAAGGTTGTTAATGTGGGTCACTTGGTAGGGATCCCAAATGGCACTACAGTATTCCAGTCTTGGACGTACTAGTCATTTTGTAAGCAATGTCCTTTGTGGATTTTGTACAGTTCCAGAAATTTTGTCGCAGGAAACCAAGGATTTTGTTTGAGCTTGAGATAGCTTGGTTAATATGTTTTGCCCAGCTGAGGTTGTCTGACAGTTCGATACCCAATTAGGGGTGATGTTTTACCTCCTAGAGTGCAGAGTTTCCCATGAAGTACTGATAATGATGAAAATTCTTCTTGTGGGTCATTCTTATGACATAGCACTTGGATTTGTTGAATTTCATCTGCCAAGAAGATTCCCACTTGCAGAGTGAATTGATGTCTTGTTGAAGGGTATCGCAGTCATTCAGAGAGTGTAAGGATCTGTAGAGAATCAGATCATCTGCGAATAATCTGACCTCAGATGTTACACAAGTTGAAAGGTAATTTAAGTAGGGTAGAAAGAGCAGGGGGCCCAGGACAGTACCCTGGGGTACTCCTGAAGACACTGGACATCTGGATGAAGATTGACCGTCGACTAATACCTTCTGGTGTCGTTTGGTTAGAAAGTTTTCGATCCATTTCTTGATGGCCTGCGCCTGTATGGCTCAAGGTATGGCTCACTTATCTTCATTGATGATACAACTGCTGATGGTAGTAGCATAATGAATTCTAAAGTATATAGACACATTCTATCTGCTCAAGGTCAAACAAATGCCTCAAAACTCATTGGCCGGCAGTTCATTCTACAGCAAGACAATGATCCCAAACATATTGCTAAAGCAACAAAGGAGTTTTTCAAAGCTAAAAAAATGGTCAATTCTTGAGTGGCTGTCAATCACACGGTCTGAACCCAATTGAGAATGTACTTTGTATGCTGAAGAGAAAACTGAAGTGGACTACCCCCAAAACAAGCATAAGCTAAATATTGCTGCAATACAGGCCTGACAGAGCATCACCAGAGAAGACACCCAGCAACTGGTGATGTCCATGAATCGGAGACTTCAAGCAGTCATTGCATGCAAAGGATATGCAACAAAATACTAAACATGACTACTTTCATTTGCATGACATTGCTGTGTCCCAAACATTATGGTGCCCTGAAATGGGAGGACTATGTATAAACACTGTTGTAATTTCTACATGGTGAAAGCAAAATGTATAAAAGTGGCCTTTATAGAAATCTGACAATGTGTACTTTAACCACATGTGATTTTTTTCTATTACAAATCTCAAATTGTGGAGTACAGAGGCAAATAAATAAATGATGGGTCTTTGTCCCAAACATTATGGACGGCATTGTATGACCACGACATGCAATTTTTTTCTGTGTGGTGAAGGTCAAACAGACCTACACAATTGTTGTATAAGAAGAAACTGCAGATGCTGGTTTAAACTGAAGATAGACACAAAGCTGGAGTATCTCAGCGGGACAGGCAGCATCTCTGGAGAGAAGGAATGGGTGACATTTCGGGTTGAGAGAAGGTCTGCACTGTGTGTGGCAGTTAGTGGCTTTGCAAGAGCTTTTGACACGATGGAACAAATCTGTTTTCTTGCAGAATTTTGTCTCCATCTTGCATCTGTTTTTAGTGATTGAATGCAGGCCATGATCTTAACTAATGTTTCAACACACACAGTCTCAGTGCAGACCTGTCTCATCATTATTAATTTTTCTTGCCACAGTATTCCACCTTACTTCCAACAAGCTTTCTGTTGGTGTGGAGCAGATCTAGAGGACAGAGCTGTTTGGCTCCAACCAAAATCATCCCAACTTCAATCATCCAGCTGCAACATGCAGACATTTATGTATGCACACATTCAGAGGCTGAATACCATCTGTCATATCTTACTCACAGAAGCATAAGAGAAGACAGGCCTTTAACTAAACATTGGCAAAATAAAGGTCTTCTATAACATTTTTTTTAATGTGATAGAATAAAATAGTTAACAGAGTCTTTCTATTGCTTTTCCATCATCATACTATGAATTCTCGTATTCTGTGGATTGACTTTCATTATTGCTTTTTTTCTGCAGGGTTTGGGCTTAATTAATTTTACTGGTTCAGTGGACATTAACCATAAATGTCCATTAACCAACATTGCAAAGTGTTGCTAAGATTTAATCAATGAAATAATCAATTGGGGAAATGTATTAAAGATAATTCTGGCCAAATGCATGTACAATGTTTTTTGTTTTTTCAACAATTACATTTTGTCTTTATTTTTCAAGTTAATTACTTGCAATGGATGTCTTTAACTAGCTCATTACAACTTTTATTTGTTCATCAAAGCTGAATTATCAATGGCAAAAAAGTGGACAGTTTGTATTGGAGTCGATGGCACATAATTTAGCATGGGATCCTCAAGGTAAGAGAAAATACTATGCTAGCTTTCAATTAGAAACATGTTTTCCTGATGACTCGAACATTAGAGAGTCATCACCAGACTGAATTGTTTACAGTCAATATGAACCAGCTGATTGTAAGCTTACTTTCCCCTGGTTATAGCTCCAGATTCACCTGTTCTGACTTTGTCTTGGATCTGTGATAGTTTATTATGTCTTTCCTTCCCAAATTTGGCTGTGGATAATAAACACTTGAATTGCAATTCTTAATCTCAATTAAGCTGGAGTCTTGGGATAGTCATTACTGACTTTGAGCATGTTATTTTGATTCCTTTATCCAGTTAAGCAAGTAGATTTTTGGCTAATCTTCAGATTGTTTGTGGTCAGGTGAGGTGGGGGGTGGGGTGGGAGCTGGACAAATCCAGATAAATGATAGGTGGGGAGGGTTAGATGGGCGGACAAAGGCCAGAGATGAAAAGACAAACGGGTGTGGGCATTTGTTTCCAAAGTGCATCATTAATAATTGGAAGGTAAAAGGGTGAGAGAGGCAGAGATGTTAAGACAGGGAATTGGGTTGCAGACTGCTGAAGGCAGAAATGCATATAGTGGAGTGATTGGAACAGGTGAAATGCAGATAATCAAATTAACTTGCGTTAATTTGTCAGCTGAAATATTAAAAGGTCAGCCAGGGCTATCTCCATTTCTGTTACTTCTGTGTACACCCCTCCTTCTTCAACTCTTCAGCTGTCATTGAATGGCATGTTTGAGAAATGAGTAGTAAAATACTTTTAGAGCAATGTTTTTCATTAATAACTTGCATAGTAATAGACATTCTTTATTCTAGGAATTCGTCTTTTGACGGGCTCCAATTCGTTACAGCTCTGGGCCAACGAAAATCAAGAGATGGATATAAATGATGCGGAAGCTACAGATGGGACAGATTCAAATGAAGTTAACAATTGGCAATGCATCTGGGAATCTGAGTAAGGGAGTATTAAAGCTTATTATTTATTGATGAGGTGCTAGTTTTATTTTGTTTTTTTCACAGTACTAAACTGACAGAAAATACTAATTGCTAATTTAAGGCCAGTTATTTCTTAAACTGATTGCTATCATTAAAGCTGTTTTATATTAAAGTAAATTGAAAAAAGAGCTGTTTCTTTTAGTAAATGGCTGATCAACAGATCGCTAACTAAAGCAATGTGAGAAGATTTTTTTAATGCGAGCAGGTGAGGATTCAGAATGCACTGCTGATAGTGTGATGGAGGCAGACACAAAGGGAGATATATATTTTATGTATATATTCTCGGAGAAGAAAAATTGCAGAGATGTTGGGAAGAAATGCTTAGAGTGAGGCTCACATTTTTGGTTTTTATCTGGCACTAATCAACAGAGAAGAAAAATATACCATTTGAACCTTTTGGTTCTAAGTGGGGGAGTCCAGAACAAGGGGCCACAGTTTAAGAATAAGGGGTAGGCCATTTAGAACTGAGATGAAGAAAAACGTTTTCAGTCAGAGAGTTGTAAATTTGTGGAATTCTCTGCCTCAGAAGGCAGTGGAGGCCGGTTTCTCTGAATGTATTCAAGAGAGAGCTAGATAGAGCTCTTAAGGATAGCGGAGTCAGGGGGTATGGGGAGAAGGCAGGAACGGGGTACTGATTGAGAATGATCAGCCATGATCACATTGAATGGCGGTGCTGGTTCGAAGGGCCGATTGGCCTCCTCCTGCACCTATGTCTATTGTCTATAAGTGGCTCCATTACTTAGTTTGTTACTCCACATCCCCTCCAATTTTTTTTTCTCAAAGAATTTATATATTTGGAATCTGTCTCCACCACCCTGCCAGCATGCATTCATAAGCTTTAGACATGTTTATGTTACTTTTGTTTCTTTCATGAGAAGCTTTTCCTTTTTATTTACCCTTTCTTTAACTCTGACACAGAATTTTAAGATGCAACACTGTATAATGACTTCCATGTTCCCTACAACTATTTCTGTTCTATCTCTTCATTCAATTTTGTATTAATGCTGATGTTTGCTTGCAAAATTGAAACCTGTTATCATATGCACGACAGAAACTGCGTTGTCCACATTTGTGCTGGCTCTACTTTGTTTGTCAGTTTGATTAAAATTATTTGTTAATTTTCTTGGAGATATTGTTTCCAAAGGTTTTCACATCACCAAGTTAGCCCGATGAGCCTATAATTGTCAGTTAATCTTTTTCTGAACAATGGTGCATTATTCAATTTTGGGGTATATCCTTTGTTTTAAGGCAAATAACAAGATTGTGGCCATTGTCTCTGCGATTTCAGAGAATGCACCATGTTGGTCTCCTGCTTCCCAAACCCAGTTCCTCTGGTCCAGTATATGCTTTACGGTGTGAAACCTGCAGGAATTTGGTTTGATGCTCCAGCTTTAACTTGATTGCTTTGACAATGATTAACACACTTAGCTCACACAAATGCTTTGGACAGCCATCTAAGCGAGCGACTCTAACCTTTTTCCAAAATTTGATCAAACATTTGGAATTGCAGTCCATATTTTAAAAGAGCATGATAAATGAATTGGTAATTCTGTCAGAATGATTTGAGTTTTCAAAACATTTTATTTTGTCTTTCAACTTATTATTCACAAAATTAAAGAATGCAGTAAAAGATTTGGAATGAATATTGTGAAGCCATTGACTGCTCCTACTGGTTTACCCACTTGCCCCTTGCATGCTGAAACTTGAACAACAGCTACAAGGTTGCATGTCAACCATTTCCCACCTCTGCTGGATGTTTCCAAACTTTAAAAAAAAACTTGGGTCCTGTTTCAATCCTTTGTGACCCAGTAATGGGTCACCACCGGAGATTGGGAATCAGCAATCTGGCATGTCCCAGATTTGCCAACATCCTAACAAATCGCCAAAATTTATTATTCATGAATTAGTGCCATTAAAGAACATAAAGCCAAACACTGAAAAGTATTTAATTTTTAATTCTATTAATTAAAAGGACGTAAGCCATCTACATCTTGCTGTTTGAACATATTTGAATTACTGGAGGCTAATCGGGCAGATTTCAATGCCAGACATTTGTTGGAGCACATTTAAAATGACATCAGAGGGGACAATATTAAACGTTGTGACTTTCATATATTCTCATCCTGAGCTGTCTGACAGTTATATGGTGAAACAACAGCTGATCAACCTGCAACTGTACAGATCCTCCTGAAATTTAGCTTGCTGAAAAATGGGCTTTGCAGATAGTGCCAAGAACAATCTTAAACTTTCAATATCATGCCTCACGGTGGAACATTTGTTTCTGTCCACTCTACAGGCTCAAATTTTAACAACTTGTGCAAGATGGCACAAAAAGAAAAGGATGCTGAAGAAAAACTGAAATCTGGACAAAGAGTTCTGGCCTAAAACTTTAATTCTTTCTCTTTCCGTGCATTCTCCCTGATTCGCTAAGCATTACCAACATTTTCCGGGAAAAAATAGCGTTCAGTTGGTTTCTTTCACTTTTCTCTAGCATTACATTGTCTGATCATTGGCAAAACCTATGAAAATTCAGGCTGAATATATTACTGAGCTTGTTATTACTTGTGGCATTAGTGTGATTAAAGCTAAGAATGTTAATTTGTGTTCACAGAACTGCAACACCCATCCATCTATTAAAGGTGTCTCCAGATGGTGATTTTTTTGCCACTGCAGGAAAGGTACTTGTTATTTGTGCTTAATTAGTTTTGAACACTATTCTAAGTATGATGATTTTTTAGGTTTATTTCATTATGGTTCAAGTTAATCAAGTATCACCTAAAATGCTCATCAAGTTGAAATAATTCAGAGCTAAGAAATCGTGCTTTATTATGACATTCATTCTAACTCTTAAAAGCTTTTTATTTTCAGGTTCAGATTTCAACCCAGTTGTGGATTTTGATCCTGCTTTCTTTTAATTATTAATCATAGATTCTGGAATGCAAGAGCATTAAACAAAACCACTACCTGACTGATAATTTTAAATAACTGAAAATGTGTTATTCTAGGAAAAATCAAGAAGAAAATACTTCTGAGAACAGTGACGTATAGCACCAGATTTGTTGGTGTTATATGTCATTACTGGGTACAAGGGAAATGTAATGGCTCTTATTTTAAGAACCACATTCACAACAACAGTTATTTATTTCTGATCATGTTGTGGAATTGTTCACTTTTTCTGTGAATTTGGTGACCAATGTTTTTCCATCTACACTTCATGCTGCCTTTGCAAGCATAATCAGGGATTGGTCTCAAGCCAGTCACTTCCTCGTCTCTCCCCCCCCCACCCCCCCCCCCTCTCCCTCCTATCAGGCTAGAGGTACAGAAGTTTGAAAAAGCAGACCTCCAGATCCACGCACAGTATCTTCCCAGCTGTTATCAGGCAACTGAACCATCCTCTCACCAGCTCGAGTCCGGTCCTGACCTTCCATTTACTTCACTGGAGACATTTGAACCTTTGAAATCATGCTTGACTAATCTGGATTTTTTTTGAGGATGTAACAAAGAAAATGGACAAGGGAGAGCCAGTGGATGTAGTGTACCTGGACTTTCAGAAAGCCTTTGATAAGGTCCCACATAGGAGATTAGTGGGCAGGATTAGAGCACATGGTATTGGGGGTAGGGTGCAGACATGGATAGAAAATTGGTTGGCAGACAGGAAACAAAGAGTAGGGATTAACGGGTCTTTTTCAGAATGGCGGGCAGTGACGAGTGGGGTACCGCAAGGCTCGATGCTGGGACCGCAGCTATTTACAATATGCATTAATGACTTAGATGAAGGGATTATAGTCAATATATAGTCAATAGTCAATTTTATTTGTCACATACACATAAATGTGCAGTGAAATGAAAGATTACCCACAGTCCAACAATAAGAGCAATAAAAATAAGCAATAACACACACAATCACAAACCAACACCAAACAAAAAGAAACATCCATCACAGTGAGTCTCCTCCAGTCACCTCCTCAGTGTGATGGAAGGCCAGAATGTCTTTTCTCTTCCACTGCCGTCTTCTCCCGCGGTCAGGCTGTTGAGGTTGCCATGTTCCAGGCCGCGCCGGACGGTGAAAGGTCAGCAGCGGGCCGACCCCAAGCCCCGCGATTCGGGGCGGGCGAAGACACTGCCGCTGCATGTCCGGGCGGCCGCGGCTCCCGACATTGAAGCCCCCGCCGGGCAGAGAAAATCCCGCGGCCTATTTCACGCCACGCCAGATGATGAAAGGTCTGCGGCGGGCCGACCGAAGCCCCGCGATTCGTAACATTAGCAAATTTGCGGATGATACAAAGCTGGGTGGCAGTGTGAACTGTGAGGAGGATGCTATGAGGATGCAGGGTGACAAATAAAAAGTTGTGTTTATGTTTGGTTCGGTGAGTTAATTTGGTGGCAATCCCAAAGTAATCAGGCTGCTGGAGTTGTAGTTTTTTTTACATAGAAGCAAGTAACTGCAGATGCCGGTTAATGCACAAGTAATGCACAATACTTGGACAAATTGTGTGAGTGGGCAGATGCATGGCAAATGTAGTTGAATGTGGATAAATGTGAGGTTATCCACTTTGGTGGTAAGAACAGAAAGGCAGATTATTATCTGAATGGTGTCAAGTTAGGAAATGGGGAAGTACAAAGTGATCTGGGTGTCCTTGTTCATCAGTCATTTAAAGTTAGCATGCAGGTACAGCAGGCAGTGAAGAAAGCTAATGGCATGTTGGCCTTTATGACAAGAGGAGTTGAGTATAGGAGCAAAGAGGTCGTTCTGCAGTTGTACAGGGCCCTAGTGAGACCGCACCTGGAGTATTATGTGCAGTTTTGGTCTCCAAATTTGAGGAAGGACATTCTTGCTATTGAGGGCATACAGCATAGGTTCACTAGGTTAATTCCCGGAATGGTGGGACTGTTGTATGTTGAAAGACTGGAGTGACTAGGCTTGTACACGCTGGAATTTAGAAGGATGAGAGAGGATCTTATTGAAACATATAAGATTATTAAGGGATTGGACACGTTAGAGGCAGGAAACATGTTCCCAATGTTGGGGGAGTCCAGAACCAGGGGCCACAGTTTAAGAATAAGGGGTAGGCCATTTAGAACGGAGGTGAGGAAAAACTTTTTCAGTCATTGTAAAGCTGTGCAATTCTCTGCCTCAGAAGGCAGTGGAGGCCAATTTTCTGGATGCTTTCAAGAGAGAGAGCTAGATAGCGCTCTTAAAGATAGCGGAGTCAAAGGATACGGGGAGAAAGCAGGAGCGGGGAACTGATTGTGAATGATCAGCCATGATCACATCGCATGGTGGTGCTGGCTTGAATGGCCGAATGGCGTACTCCTTCACCTATTGTCTATTGAACTATCTTTAATCAAACTTTATCTTATGCTATTTTTTGTACCTTTATCTGCACACTGTGGGTTACTTGATTGTAATCACGTATAGTCTTTGTCTGGATAGCACGTAACATAAAAGCTTTTCGGTGTACCTCGGTACACCTGACAAAAATAAACTAGCCTAAACTAAAACTTTTGTCCTGGAAAACACCACTCAGTTCAATTGCAATTGGGGGAGGAAAATGGGGAAGAGAAATAAAAACTGCCAATCTCAGCGAATCTCTGGAAATGAGAAAAATATATTCTGAAATCAATTGAAATACAATATTAGTTCTGTAAATCTCAAAGCCCTTAGTTCATACTTCATAGTTTAGTTGGTGATTGTGGTGTTCAAGAGCCTGATGGTTGTTGGGAAGGAGCTTTCCTGAACCCGGAGGTCTTGCTTTTCAGACCCCTGTAATCTTGCTTTGAGATATTGATTTTAATTAAATTTGTGCATTGAATAATAACTTGAAACTTTCCCCTCCAAGAGGAATCAAGAAAACCTCTCTTTGTGCATTAACCGGCATCTGCAGTTCCTTGTTTCTATGTAAAGAAAACTACAAATCCAGCAGCCTGATTACTTTGGGATTGCTACCAAATTAACTCACCGAACCAAACATAAACACAACTTTTTTTAAACATCGGGCTTTCTTTGAATATATAGCTGTGTGTTTTACCCTTGCCTTGTCAAAATCCACATTTTATGGACTATGCCATCAGTAACTACAGCATGCTGTATATTGGTACAATCAATGGATTTGCATTCTCAGATTCTACAATTTCTGAGCCAGCACCCTTGTGTGAACCAGTTCTAACTGGTTACCCCTAACTGAGAGGCTTGCAGGAAACTTGTTTGCTTTTTTACCACTTCCTTGCTAGTGCGAGTAAGAACTGCAAGGTTAAGAAAATCTATCAGTTAAAGTAAACAAAAAGAAAGAAATGAAATTTAACCCTCTATTCAAAATTGTTCTGTATTTCCTCCCCATAACTTGTTTTTCTTTCTGCCTCCTTCCTTTTAATATTGACTTAAAATTTACTCCTACACTTTTGTAATTATTTTTGCTCAGTTGTATTCTGTTCAATCCACTTTGTAGATTTTCTGGATTAAAACTTCTCTATAAACGTCACATGTTATACCTAATGTCATTTCATAATAAAGATATAGGTAGCATGGCTGGATTTTTTTCGCTTGGATTGATATAACAAACACACATATATTGTCATTTGGAAGGTGTGCTTCATAATAACAAACCTCAGAATCAGCATTGAGGAATATAAAACATAATTATTAGCTCTTGTGTTTGTGTATTTTCATTTTTTTTTAAATAATTATAAAACTTGATCTAAATCAGAATTTTTTTGCAGGTGTTGTATATTTCACTGAAAGCATGTTCAATTTTAGATTTTGGCAACACGTGTAGTAGACAAGGTGATGGAGAAAACATTTAGCTTGCTTGCTTTCATCGGTCAGGAGATTGAGTACAAGAGTTGGGATGTTATGTTGGAATGTTATGTACAAATCATTTATAAGTCCGCAGTTACAGAGTGTAGTTCTGGTAACGCAACTTTTGGAAGGTTGGAAAAGATGCAGAAGCAGATTCACGGGTATGTTGCTGGAACTGGAGAGCTTGAGTTTAAGCAGAGGCTGGATAGGCTGAAACATCTTTTCTGTGGAACAGAGAAGATTGTGGCGTGATCTTCTAGAGGTTATATAAAATCATGAGGGGTGTAGATGAGGCAGTCAGTCTGTCTTTTTTTCCCAGAACTAGGGGGCATAGAATTATGGAGAGAGCAATGATTTTCAAAGGACCTGAGAGATGACTCTTTCATGCAGAGGATGGTGAGTATTTGGAATAAGCTGCCAGAGGAAGTTGTCATGGTGGATACAGTTATAATTTTTATATGACATTCGGACAAATGCGTGGATACAAAAGGTCTAGAGGGATAAGGGCCAAATGCAGGAAAATGAGACGAGACATCTTGGTGGGCAGGGGGGGGGGGGGGTTGGACTATTGGGCCTGTTTCCATGCTGTGTGATGTCTAGGTGGAAAAAAAACATTTAAAATTAATTGTTCTGTTGTTTTTGTTTCTCCTTTTCCACTTTCTTCAGGATGATTGTCTTGTGAAAGTGTGGTACAATTCCAGCTGCTGGCAGTCAGCAGTGATGACACCAATCACTCCAATGGACAAAGAGGAAGACGACATTGATTTTTCCTTTGTGTATTTAGCCCATCCTCGGGCTGTGACAGGATTCTCTTGGCGGAAGACCAGCAAGTACTTGCCAAGGTTAACTGAATATTTAGAAAAATTAATGAATGGATAATCACTACAAATGCTGATTTCTTTTCTTTTCGTGTGACAAATTAGATGGTTTCAGTTTTCCTTCCACACATCGTTATGGGCAAAATTACCCTCTGTTCAAAGTGTTATTCTTTATAACATACTGCATAATAATTCATAGAAAATTACAAGGAACTTATTTTGGCCTATTGTGTCGGCACTTGTGGCAAAAAAGTTGGTCTAATTCCACTTGGTTCATAGCTCTTCATTGCAGTTTTCAAGTACACGGATTTTTTAAATGTGACAAAGGTTTCTTCCTATAATCGCCATTTCAGGCATTGAATCCAGATATCTGTCTTAATACTAACATCCCCTCTAATTGTGTCGTCAAACTCGGGGAACTAGCTCTTCTGCTCATCCCAATGTAATTGGATACTCAACTTCCTCATCAACAGAACTCAATCAATAAAATTGGCAACAATAATTCTTCCTCGCTGACCATCAGTACAGGGGCCCCTTGAGGCTGCGTGCTGAGTCCCACTGCTCTACATACTCGACATCCATGATGGTGTAATCCGACACGACTCCAAGGTTGTCTGTAAATTCACTGATGGTACCACCATAGTTTGACGAATAATGATGGAGATCGATAATCTCGTTGAGTGCTGCCAGAACAACAATCTTGCTCACATGGTCAGCATAACTAAGAAACTGATGGGTGCTTCAGGAAGGGAAAGCCAAGGATTCATGACCCTGTCGTCATCAGCGGGTTGGAGATGGAGAGGTCAGCAGCTCTAGTTCCTGGGCATGCACATCTCTGAGGTCTGTCCTAGGCCCACCATGTTGATGCAATCATTGTTGCCGAATACTCTATCGGACCACTGCAGGTTGCATTGCAATCTGGCTCAGTAACTCAAATAACCAACAATGAAGATGGCTGTAGAAAGTGGTCCAACACTGGTATTGACCTCCCCACTATCAAAGGCATCTACAAAAAGTGCTGTATCAAGAAGGTACCATGCCATCCTGGCCACAGACTCGTCTCACTGCGACCGTTGGGGAAAAATACTGGATTCTGAGAACCATTACATCCAGGTTAAAGAACGACTTCTTCCCTTCAATCACCAAGCACTTGAACCATATTACACATAACTGTAACCACAATCCTATCTTAGCAGTGAACTACCATGGACCTCATACGAGGGTGCACTAAATACTTTGGCTTGCACTATTTCAGTTTTGTTGCCTCGTGTAACTGATGATTTATTGCAGTTTATTCTGTATTTGTTGTATTGTTAGACAATAGACAATAGGTGCAAGAGTAGGACATTCGGCCCTTTGAGCCAGCACCACCATTCAATGTGATCATGGCTGATCATTCTCAGTCAGTACCCCGTTCCTGCATTCTCTCCATACCCCCTGACTCCGCTATCCTTAAGAGCTCTATCTAGCTCTCTCTTGAATACATTCAGAGAATTGGCCTCCACTGCCTTGTGAGGCAGAGAATTCCACAGATTTACAACTCTCTTGACTGATTTTTTTTTTCCTCATCTCCGTTTTAAATGGCCTACCCCTTATTCTTAAACTGTGGCCCCTGGTTCTGGACCCCCAACATTGGGAACATGTTTCCTGCCTCTAACGTGTCCAACCCCTTAATAACCTTATGTTTCGATAAGATCCCCTCTCATCCTTCTAAATTCCAGTGTATACAATCCTAGTCGCTCCAGTCTTTCAACATATGACAGTCCCGTCATTCCGGGAATTAACCTAGTAAACCTACGCTGCACGCCCTCAATAGCAAGAATATCCTTCCTCAAATTTAGAGACCAAAACTGCACCCATTACTCCGGGTGTGGTCTCGCTAGGGCCCTGTACAACTGCAGAAGGACCTCTTTGCTCCTATACTCAACTCCTCTTGTTATGAAGGCCAACATTCCATTGGCTTTCTTCACTGCCTGCTGTCCCTGCATGCTTCCTTTCAGTGACTGATGCACTAGGACATCCAGATCTCGTTGTATGTCCCCTTTTCCTAACTTGACACCATTCAGATAATAATCTGCCTTCCTATTCTTACCACCAAAGTGGATAACCTCACACTTACCCACATTAAACTGCATCTGCCATGCATCCGCCCACTCACACAACCTGTCCAAGTCACCCTGCAACCGCATAGCATCTTCCTCACAGTTCACACTACCACCCAGCTTTGTATCATCTGCAAATTTGCTAATGGTACTTTTAATCCCTTCATCCAAGTCATTAATGTATATTGTAAATAGCTGCGGTCCCAGCACCGACCCTTGCGGTACCCCACTAGTCACTGCCTGCCATTCTGAAAGGGACCCATTTATCCCCACTCTTTGCTTTCTGTCTGTCAACCAATTTTCTATCCATGTCAATACCCTACCCCCAATACCATGTGCTCTAATTTTGCCCACTAATCTCCTATGTGGGACCTTGTTGAAGGCTTTCTGAAAGTCGAGGTACACCACATCCACCGGCTCTCCCCTGTTAATTTTCCTAATTATATCCTCAAAAAATTCCAGAGGATTAGTCAAGCATGATTTCCCCTTCGTAAATCCATGCTGACTCGGAACGATCCTGTTACTGCTATCCAATTGCTCCGCAATTTCGTCTATTATAATTGACTCCAGCATCTTCCCCACCACTGATGTCAGACTAACTGGTCTATAATTTCCCGTTTTCTCTCTCCATCCTTTCTTAAAAAGTGGGATGACATTAATATGCCTGTAAATTAGCAACAAGAACGAATTTCATTGCTCCCTTCCCGATATGACAATTTAAAAACTCTTGGCTTGAATTAAAAACTTGATTCTTGACTATTATCTTTTGATTCAGCTCTTTTTTGTGATTTTTCTCGTCTGATGTCCTACCATTTACTTTAAATTCATGATTTCCTTCTTGTCAACATTTCTGCTGAGTGAAATTTCTCCTGTTTATTTTCCTCGGTAAATTATATTATGTACCAAGCTCTCTGAAGAGAGCATCTCTTGCATATCAAATCATGCCCCATAGGTATAATTTTTTTAAATCCCTGGTTACATCCTCATAAATCTCCTCTGTTCCATCGCTAATGCAATCACATTTTCCTGCAACGTAATGACCGTAAATGTACTCATTATTCAAACCATGGCCTAACTAGAATTGTACACCAATCAGCCAAAACATTATGACCACCTGCCTAATATGCTGTGGGTCCTCCGTGTGCCTCCAAAACAGCACCGACCCGCCGAGGCATGGACTCTACAAGACCCCTGAAGATGTCCTGTGGTATCTGGCACCAAAACATTAGCAGCAGATCCTTCAAGTTCTGTAAGTTGCGAGGTGGAGCTGCCGTGGATCAGACGTGTCGATCCAGCACATCCCACAGATGCTCAATGGGATTGAGATCTGGAGAATTTGAAGGCCAGGGCAACACCGTGAACACTTCATGTTCCTCAAACCATTCCCGAACAATGTGTGCAGTGTGGCATGGCGCATTATCCTGCTGAAAGAGGCCACTGCCATCAGGGAATACCATTGCCTTGAAGGGGGGGGAACCTGGTCTGCAACGATGTTTAGGTAGGTGACACGTGTCAAATTGATGACCACATGAATGGCCAGACCCAGGGTTTCCCAGCAGAACATTGCCCAGAGCATCACACTCCCTCCACCGGCTTGTCATCTTCCCACAGACGGTTCAGACCAGACGGGATTGCCTTCGTTGCCCTTGCGCATCGATGAGCCTTGGGTGCCCAACACCCTGTCGCTGGTATGTGGTTTGTCCCTCCTCGGACCACTGTCGGTAGGTACTCACTACTGCTGACCGGGAGCACCCACAAGCCTTGCTGTTTCAAAGATGCTCTGACCCAGTCGTCTGGTCATAACAATTTGGCCCTTGTCAAAGTCGCTCAGGTCTTTCCTCCTGCCCATTTCTCTTGCATCCAACACATCAACTTCAAGAACTGACTGTTCACTTGCTGCCTAATATATATCCCACCCCTTGACAGGTGCCATTGTAACAAGATAACCAATGTTATTCACCACCTGTCGGTGGTCATAATGTTTTGGCTGATCGGTGTATACTGTTCTAACATGCCTGCCCTGCTCTTACATTCTGTGCATCACTTATCTTATTGATTCCCTGTGTGAGAGAGGGCTCACACCTGCTACCTTTATTGATCAATGGACGTATAGCCAGGGCATTTTTGTTCCTTTACAATGGTCAATACCCTGCCAATTTTTAATTATTCCTTTGCCTGTTGTATCTGGTGAAATGCATTTCCTTGAACTCTACTTGAAAAATACTGCATGGAAACAAGCTCTTTGGACTACGGAGTCCACGGCGACCATCAATCACCCGTTCTCACCCAATTCTCTTCTTTGGATTACATTCCTTTTTCTCTTTCCTGCCCAACCCTCAGACCTTCATTTTGTTTTCTTCATCACTGTCAACTATTTTTGCATCATCTGTGAACTTGTTTATGATGACCTTGCATTTAAATCTAAAACATATTTAATATATATAAAAGTGACTGTCTACTGAGCCCTATGAAACCTGAATGACAACAGCATTTCAGTCTTTAAGCTATTACCCTGTGCTTCCAGCTACAGTGTGATTTGGATCCAATTTGCCCTCTGATCTCATGATCTGCTTTCTTAGCAGTCTGCCTTGTGAGGCTTTGTCAAAAGTCTTACTAAAATTCATGTAGGCTATTTCAAATGCATTGACCCTCCTAGTTTAAAAAAAATCAAGTTAGAGAGCTAGGATTTTCACTCAATATTTCATGTTAACTCTCCTTGGTTTAATGTTCCTTTTTAAATGAAGACTTAGAATTTTTCTTGTACTGGATTCTAAGAGAATATTTGAAAATTGCAATAGAGCCTCCACATTTCCTTTCAATTGTTTGAGATATTGTTCATCTGAGCCTGGCAATTTTTCTACTGATATACTTCAAATCTATATGCTATGCAACATTACCTCTATTCCTGTTCAAATTTCAATTAATTTATCATATAGCATGTATCAAAATGTAACATGTTTTTTATGAGCAAATGCAAAAAAAGGTACAGTACTTAAGTATATGCTTAGTGAATGAGTGTTGAGAGCATATGCTCAATACTTTGTTTTCTTTTGCATTTATTGATCAAAAATTTAACTTATCCCATGTGGATTCCCAATCAGCCATCAAGTAATATGCAGCATGTTCAATTATAGTATGATTTCCCCCTTTTAAATGCTTGATATGAAATGACCTCAATCATTAATGGAATTTGACCTTAATAGCATCTTTCATTGCAGGGGCTCCACATGTCATGTATTGCTGACCTGCTGCAAGGACAATGTTTGTCGATTATGGGCAGAGACATTACTTCCAAGTGATAGTTTGCTTTCTGGTGAGGGCTACACCCAGTGGTCTGAGTCTGTTACTGCAAACAGCAACCTCAAAAGGAACATCTCCAGTCGGGAAAAGGTGCACTGCAATTGAACTGAGGAATGTTATAATGACCAAGATATTTTGAAAGGAAAACAAAAGATCTTAAGATTGATTTGTATTGTTCTTTTATAGTTGAATATTGGACCATTTCGAATAGGCAGGAGGAGGTCATCTGGCCTTGTCGCACATACTGGGTATTTACCAAACCAACTAGATGCACATGAACTCCATAGGAATGCGCCCCTACATGCAAATTCACTTTGTCATTTTCACATAGCAGCCAGTATTAATCCAGCAACAGGTAAGGAAATTATATATTCATTATGTCAAGAAGTTGTTTAAAGATTCTTCGGCATGTAAGGTACATAATGTGTGTTGATGAACATTGTTACGCTAATTGATCCCAGCCAGCTAACTGAACCCTAAAACTGTTTGAATTTTGTCACACTTTGTGCCCAATATCCAGCAATTAACAAGCATAAATGTTGCCTAACTGTACATGGAAGGTACTATTTTTAGGTTGCCACCACAAGCCTAATTACTAACTATAAACCTATCTCTTTTATTGTCTGAGGCTGAACCTGGCATATGCAAACTTGTTATGTAATTCTGAGATCCGTTTACAATCACATCTACTCGGTCACTGATATCAGCCATGATCGTATTGAATGGCAGTGCTGGCTCGAAGGGCTCTGAATGGCCTACTCCTGCACCTGTTTTCTATGTTTCTATGATGTTGACTTCTGTAATATTACTCAGTGGCACCTCTGTCTCTCTTCAGCTGCTGCACAAAATCCTTATCCATACTTTGGACTCTGCAACCTCTCCAATAAAAATCAATCTTCTACTTGACTGACTTTAGATGTACAGACTATTTACTTCAAAATTTAACTCTTTCCCCCCCCTCCCCACCCCCTCCACTTTTCAATGCATTTTGAAACCTGTCTCTTGATATGTCCTTGTACCTGATACAATTTGGAAACAAATTTGTTTAATAATACTCCTATCTATTCAAGATGAACTGGCAGCTAAGTACCACAAAAGATTTTGGAGGTTGCCAAACCATGATCATTATGCAACTCTACTGGCAATCATTTTGCTAAACAGCATTGTTTATGTTTTGTTCAGCAGCACATAGTTACCTAGTTACCATTTTTGTATAAAATGTGTGATTTGAAATGTTAATACATCAAAAAGTTATGTGGATAATGTTCAAAATGTAAATGTAACAGCATTTTTTATTTTTTATTTTTTTAATTCACTTTCAAATAGACATTCCACTCCTGCCTTCCATCACTTCATTAAGTTTAAATGAAAATGAAGAAACTAATGGACCCTTTGTAGTCCATTGGCTAAATAATAAGGAGCTGCATTTCACCTTGTCAATGGAAGTCTTTTTGCAGCAGTTGCGAAGAAGTTTGGAGCAGCAATCTCCAGAGTCTGGAAATGAGGAATTTGGACAGTTGGAGAACCAATCTGATGAAGGTACTAAATTAACATTGGCTCATTCAAATGTGCACACATATTTTCTGCTGTTACATAATCTGTGATTTTTGGATATACAGGCAATGGAGGGTTATGGATTGTGTGCAGGTACATGGTTTTGCCACTGTGTTCAGCACAGACATTGTGGGCCAAAGGGCCTGTTCTTGTGCTGCGCTGTTTCATGTAAAATGATTTGCATCTGTGACATTTTTGAAGTTTGTCTCCAACAAACTATATCCATGTTATAGAACTTCATTCAACAATTATGTTGAAAATGATGAAAACCTACTGTTGCAATTTAATCATGACATCATTGGATTGTAGGCTACCCAAGTGAAATATGAGGTATTGTTCTTCCAATTTGAGCGTGGCCTCACTCTGGCAGTAGAGGAGGCCAGGGACAGACTGGTTGTTACGGGAATGGGAAGCGGAAATAAAACAGTGGAAGCAAACTACTGGAAAGGAGGGATTCTTGCAAGTCGACCTTCTACTCTCAATCCATTGATTCCCACAGCTTCCTTGACTACTCAGGTTAAACCCCTATCCCAGCCCCATCTCCTTATCTACCTTCCAACCCACCCACCCGCACGCACCATTCCATTCACTCCCTGCTCCCATTGCCGAGTTCACTTCTCCTCCTCCTCTATCTCCATCTGCTTATCTCTCACCCTTCCCTGTGTCCTCATATTTATTGTTCTTTCATTCCCCTGCCCATTATCTCTCTGATCTACATTTCACTCCCCACCTTTTCTTATCAGATTCCAACATTTGCACCCTTTCATCTTCTATACCTCCAGCCTTGGTTACTGTCTCTATCACCTGACTCTTCTGCAATCAACCCCACTTCACCAGGATCTACATATCACTTTTCATTTCTTGCCCCTCCCCTTCCCCTTATCTCTTTCGACCAGATATTTCTCCATTCCATTAGTCTGAGCAAGGGTCCCATCCATTTCCGTAGGCAACTGAGAAAGTTTGGCATGTCCACGAGGATTGTCACAAACCTTAATAGATGTGCTGTCGAGAGTATTTTGAAGAGGCACCTGTTAGCTTGGCATCACAGCTGCACTATCAGGCACGTCAATTTTCGGCGGATTTCCGCGTTTTTAAAATCCATTCTCCACGCTTTTTGCATGGTTTCCGCGTTTTTCACTTTGCCAAATAAATGGAGAAATCAGATCGAAAAAAGAAAGAAAAAAAAAAACAATGTAATGAACATTAGGGGTTATAGACAATAGACAATAGGTGTAGGAGTAGGCCATTCGGCCCTTCGAGCCAGCACCGCCATTCAATGTGATCATGGCTGATCATTCTCAATCAGTACCCCGTTCCTGCTTTCTCCCCATACCCCCTGACTCCGCTATCCTTAAGAGCTCTATCTAGCTCTCTCTTGAATGTATTCAGAGAATTGGCCTCCACCGCCCTCTGAGGCAGAGAATTCCACAGATTCACAACTCTCTGACTAAAAAAGTTTTTCCTCATCTCTGTTCTAAATGGCCTACCCCTTATTCTTAAACTTTGGCCCCTGGTTCTGGACTCCCCCAACATTGGGAACATGTTTCCTGCCTCTAACATGTCCAACCCCTTAATAATCTTATACGTTTCGATAAGATCCCCTCTCATCCTTCTAAATTCCAGTGTATACAAACCTAGTCGCTCCAATCTTTCAACATATGACAGTCCCGCCATTCCGGGAATTAACCTAGTAAACCTACGCTGCACGCCCTCAATAGCAAGAATATCCTTCCTCAAATTTCGCGAGAAATCCCCCCCGCTCGCCCTGGAAATCTCCTGGAAATGTGGCACCTAGGCTGGGCAAGGCAGCCAATCTCAACCTCACCGGGACTTCCATGGCCAATTTGTCATTTTGGTCGCTAGAGGTGCCGCAAGAAATCCCCCTCTCCCCCCCCCCCCCCCCCGCGTGCCCTGGAAGTCTACCCGGAAATATGGCACATAGGCTGGGCAAGGCAGCTAATCTCGACCTCATCGGGACTTCCACAGCCGATCGGTGAGTTGAATTTGCAACCTGCGGCTGGGGCTCTGGAACTTCAGTCCAACTGGAGCCAGCAAATCTATCCCCATAGCCGACTTCCTTGGCCTGCTGGATAAACCAGCAAAGCTCTGGAACCAAGAGTGCCAGAAAATCAGTGGTGGAACTGTAATGAGTAACTATTAAATTTAAGTGCAAGATTTTATAACTAAATTAATTAAGACAGGGTTAAAATATAAAACACAGCAGAAAAGCCAATTACCACCTTTTTGGGCTGATTATCAATTAATGTGCGAATTTACTTCAAAATGTTATTAGTGTACAGTGACATAATCACATTATTTTGTAATGTCTGTTTTTACTTTGAAATGCACTAAAAGAGGTTTGAAACTGGTAATTTTGTGTGTAAATTTTCTGTGTGACTATTGACTGCTTGAGCCTGCAGAGATTGATAAATGCTCCCCACATCCAAGCTTGTCATCATCCAGTCCATCCTCGTGGTGCATAGCATCAGAAAGGCTCATTGTATCGACAAGAATGCATGTCACACTGGCTCTTCCCTTTTCTCTCTTGCTTTCAAAAATGAATTGAAAGACAGAGGTACAGGGAAAGAGCTGAGAAAGGGTACTTACTGCATTGCTCTTTCAAAAGTAGCAAGGGCTCAATGAACAGAATGACTGTCCTGTAATAATTCTCTGGTTTTCGTGTTCAACAGAAAGAAGAATCTTGTCGTATTGAAAATGTTTTTATGTTGCTTAGATTGCACATGCTGGTCATGGTTGATCTGCCTTTTGCCATCATTCAACTCTATTTTATTTGCTCAACACAAAGATTATGATTTCCCAGCATTAGTTGCCAAGATGCAAAAGTTCTTCTGTGTGAGGTTAGATGCTGCATTTGAGCAGACTGGTTAGGTGCTGCAATTGTGTAGACTGGCTAGATCTTGGAATTGAACAGACTCTTATTCTCCACAGTATCTGATCCTACATTTAGCAGAGTGTTCATGTATGTATATTACGAACCTTTTTTTCTGTGTTTAAATTCCAAAATACTCTCAAAAGGAGAAACTATGTCTGACACATTATTGGTCTTTATGTAGAGTATAAGTATTAAAAGATTTATGCAATTTGTACTTTCAGACAAAGATGCTGGGGAAAAAACTTCTTCAGATGTGATGATGGATCATAAGATCGACATGCTGTTGGCTGAATGGAACAAAAATGCAGACATGCTCTTCAGTATTCATTCTATGGATGGCTCTTTATTGGTGTGGCATGTTGACTGGTTGGATGAATATCAACCTGGGATGTTTCGACAAGTGCAGGTGAAGGCATCTTTTGTTCCTTTATATTGCATATTTGATGAGCAAGATTTCCAGTTCCTAGTAAGTGATCCAATAACAAATTCAATGAATTCGCTGCTTCATAATATGTAGAGTAACATTCTAAAAAGAACATGAAAAGAAAAGGTATTTGAAAAGCCACATATCAGATCTGTTTTTGTCTTGGTATAATATACATTAACATTTACATCCCTCTGATTCACAGGGAGCTGTGGTCCCTTGAAATTCAACTGTTTTCCTGAAAATTTATTATAATACTGTGAAACATTTTTGTTTAAAATTGATCTACAAGTATTAATTAAGTACCATCCAATAGTTTGTAAAATCGGCCCGTCCGGTATCACCTATTTCCAGAGGCTGCTGGGTCATCTGAATGTTGTTTTAAATCTTGATGGAGCTTGGAAATTTTTTGCAGCTTTTTAGTGATACTATTTTTATTAATCTTTGGCACAATTACATATATAAGGAACAGGTAAACTTCCTAATATTTTGTTATAGTTTGAATATTTGAAAATCACTGATAAATAAAACTTCACTATGATATGTCTGGCTTGTGTTAAAAGGATGAATTTAAATGAAATCTGACAATGAAATGGTATTTTTCTTTAGGGCACTTGAAATATTCCTGCTTTTGTTTTTTTTATAGCAGACTGTTACAGTGTAAGTGGCTTGAAAGACAATTCTCAACAACGACCATGAAAAATAAATTTAAAATGTGTGTTTTTTTTCCTAGATTTCATTTGCCTCTCGGATTCCTGTTGCATTTCCTACTGGTGATGCAAACTCTCTCAGCAAAAGCATTGTTATGTATGCCTGCACAAAAAATGTAGATTTGGCTATTCAACAAGGGAAACAGAAGCCACATGGTCTGAATCATTCCTCCTCTGGCATGTTAATTTCTGCTGGCCATAATAAATCATCTGGTAATCTAAAACTGAGTATCTTCACACCTAATGTGCTCATGATCTCAAAACATGCAGATGGATCCTTGAATCAGTGGGCAGTCAGCTTTGCAGAAGAGTCTGTGTTTTCAACTGTCCTTGGTGTATCTCATAAGTCTCGTTACTGTGGCCATCGCTTTCATCTGAATGAGCTGGCTTGCCATTCAGTTTTACCATTACTTTTGACTACTTCATACCACAATGCGCTACGAACACCAGATGGTGTGTCCCTTTACAATGATGAATGGAGCTTTGACCCATTACGATGTAGCAATTCATTGTCAAGAAATCAGAGGGAAAATACTACAACAGCTACCTTCCAGGATTCTAATTCGATATATAGTGAACTAATTTTGTGGCGAGTTGATCCTGTCGGGCCATTGTCGTATTCTGGAGGGGTATCGGAGCTGGCGAGGATCAATTCTCTGCATGTTTCAGCCTTTTCAAATGTGACTTGGCTGCCAACTCTAATCCCAAGCTACTGTCTAGGTAGGTCTTTTTGAGTTCTCAGACAAATGCATTGAAGCAGAACAATAATACTTCATGGAGACACAATAAAATGCAGATGCTTGAACCGTGAGCACAACACAATATGCTGGAGGAACCCAGAGGTCAGGCAGTATCTGCAGAGGAATGGATAGACTATGTTTCAGGCCGGGACCCTTCTTCAGACTAAATTGGCCAAGGAAGTGTCTCAACCCTAAATGTCATCTGTTCATTCCTTCAACTGATGCTGGTAGATCTGTTGAGTTCTTTGTGTTTTGCTCAATTTCACTTCATTTTGCAGACATCTTATGTATCTAATTCGCACTGACAAGATTATGTTAAAGTTTATAGAATCAAGATTTTATAATATAACTCTAAATCAAATCTATATTTCCAATTTCATGGTTATTTTAGTGCAAAGTTAAAACAGATTGTTATTTGCATAGCTCCAGAAATCCATCTGACTAAAACCAAAAATTAGATTTTCTATCTAATTTTGGTTAATTTTTATCGTCATAACCTTTTTTCACTAATCTGTGCACTTTTTTCCTTCATTCCATCTATGCCATAGTTGTTGGGAGAAACTTGCTAGGTGCTACAGTCATCAGTAATATGCCTTTGCCATGGGACATACTCCGTAATTTTATAGTTGTCCAATGCCAGATAATGGAATTATGATTTTTATTTCAGGTGCATACTGCAACTCTCCTAGTGCATGTTTTGTGGCAAGTGATGGACGGTATTTACGATTATATCAAGCTGTTATTGATGCTAAAAAGCTTTTAAGTGAGCTTTCTAATCCAGAAATCTCTGTAAGTAATTGTTTACTTTTTTTCTAAATACTACGCGAGTATACTAATTTGATTGTGCTATTGACACCCAAAGTTAAATGCACATTTCCAGGGCAGAAATAGGTTACAGTATGCAGCATTCTTCAGTGGTTAAAATATTACAATCATGATATTGTTTGCATTTGTAATATTTGTTAATACTATCAGTCAGTTGTTTCATTAATGTGCAAGAGCACCAAATGTTTGCAGAAATTTGCTTAGAATTCCTCCAAGGTTTTGGACATCAACTAAATCGAGCATTTGGGAGGGGAAAAATATATAAACAAGTTAATCAGTAATTTCTTCTTTTAGGATAAATATGGCATGTTCTAATGTTGTTTATAAAGCAGTTTATTTTCTTTCTCACGATATAGATCAGAAGCAAATACTGAAAATGTAGGTATCTGGTAGATAATTCAGTGATAGCCTGTACATGAAATTTGTCTCTTGAATCTGAAGATTGTCTATAACGGAATATACCCGAATATTATTTCATATGCTTTAACTTTTTGTTTCAGAGGCTTGTTGGAGAGGTTTTCAGTATTGTGAGTCAACAGTCCACAGCAAGACCAGGTTGCATAATTGAACTGGATGCTATCACTGAACTTGTAAGTCAAATATATCTCGCCTCCTACTTCTATAACTCTCTTCACAATCATTTTATGTTAATCTGTGAACATGGAATGCGTATATTGGACTGTAATAGCTATTTATTAAGACCTTGCAGTATAATCCAAAGAACACTCCCAAGGGCTTTCCAAGAAATTAAGTACATTTTGAAGTGCAATCACTGGTTTACATTGAAGTCAATTTGGGTACTGAATCATCCACAATTAGTAAAAGAACAAAGTGATCATAACCAGGTAATTTGGTTTCTGAAGAAGGGACTCGACCCAAAACATCACCCATTCCAAAGCAACACATTCTAAGTGTCATGCTCCCTTCTGCACTGAGCAAGACACTAGATTACATGCTCAGATTGCTGAATTGCATTATAACTTTCTGACTGAGAACCTTTTGATCCATTCTGCACTGAACAAAATTTGCTGAGCGCTGACTTTTAAATGGCAATTTAGGCAGTTTTTCTTCTCATCCGTGCAGCCAAGATGTTTCCTCTAATAAAAATGAATACACTAATTGGCCATTTACTGCAATTATACAAGAGTAGATTAGGAACATTACAATCTGCATTTCAAACATGAACGTAAAAAGAGAAGCAGAGGTTGGATGCCTGCCCTGCCATTCAATACAATCATAGCCAATCTGTTGTAGTTGCTTGCCAGTTTGGCATCACCCTCGTTTTCCCAATCTTTTTAAAAAAATGCATCTTTGTCCACTCAGAATCTGCAGCGTTCTATCCTCCACAGCTCACTCTGAGAAAAAAATCCTATTTATCTCAGTTTTAAATGACTGCTCCCTTATCTTGTAACTGTATCTTCCCATTTGACACACTTCCATTTATGGAAACATCTCAACATCTATCTTGTCACTTCCCACTTGAGATCATGTGTGTTTGAGTAAGAGTGCTCTTCGATTTCTAAGCCGTTAAAGAATGCAGGTCTTACTCTTTCAGTCGTTCATGACATGGCAGGAATCAACTGAGTAAATCTCTTCTGGACTGCCACAATACTCGCATATACTTTGATAATTAAGGGAGTAAAACTGTATGCAGTACTCTAATTGTGGCCTCACCAATACCCTGTACAATTGTAAAAATACTTCTTAATTTTTAGTCACCAAACCACTCGCAAATCACCTAACATGATTTACCACCTTAATTGCTGCAGTTGCATGTTAACCTTTTTTTGCTTCATGCATTAGAACTCCACATTCCCTATCTACCTCTATCCTCCACTCACAAAACACTGATTTACACGGCACTTGAAGTATTGTGTGTGGTTCTGTTTGTGACGATAGAAAGGATGTAATTGCCCAGGAAAAAGTGCTGAGGAGATGCACCATGATGTTGCTTGGATTGGAGGTCAATGTTATTGGTTTGGCAAGATTGTTTCCTGGAGGTTAAGAGGCTGAGGGGTAATCTGCTAGAGGTATATAAAATTATGAGGCACAGATAGTGTAGATAGAATCTTTTTCTCAGAGTTAAAGTATCAAAAACTAGAGAGCATAGGTTGAAAAAGAGACAAATGAATTTTAAACGGGATCTGAGGAGTAAGTATTGTTTTAAACGGAGTGGGTGATATCTGCGAAAGGTGGTTTAGAATCGGATACAATTGTTATGTTAAGAGGCACATACCCACTTAAATGAGTACAACATAGTTGGAGACACAAGCGGTTGCAGATAAATAGATCTTGAGAAAAACAGTGCTAGGGGATCTCAGCGGGTGAGGCAGCAACTTGTGAGGGAATGGACAGGAAACCTTTCAGATCAGGACCCTTCAGACTGTTGGATAGAGTAGGATGCAGTCCTGCTATGGGCAAATGGGATTAACGTAGATGAACCTAAAGCTTGTTGACATGGACATGGTGAATCTGTTCCCATGCTGTTCCACCCTATGACTGTATACATTAAAGAGTTCATTTAATATCAAATGTGTCTTTTAATTCCTCCTCCTGCTCTATATGACCATGACTTTCACACAATAAATGGCATTTCCCAAGTTTTTGGTGATTTACACAACCTAATTGTATCAATACAGGGTTGAAATAGCCTCATGGCTGCGTGCTCTTCTGCCTATTTTCATGTCATCAGCACCACAAGCTTTTAGTATATTAAATTCAATAATTGAGTGCTAAAGCAGAGCTGCCAACTATTATGTTTTTGCCGTATTTATTACGTTTTTTGGAGATAATTACGGCAGTGTGATTTGGGCCGCTGCAGCCTGGAACGCGAGTCCCCGTCCCTGGGCCGCCGCAGCCCGGAGTACGAGTCCCCGTCCCTGGGCGGCCGCAGCCCGAGTCATGGTCCCTGGGCCGCCGCAGTCCAGAGCGTGAGTCCCCGTCCCTGGGCCGCCGCAGCCCGGAGCACGAGGTCCCGTCCCTGGGCGGCCGGAGCACGAGGTCCCGTCCCTGGGCCGCCGCAGCCCGAGTCATGGTCCCTGGGCCGCCGCAGTCCAGAGCGTGAGTCCCCGTCCCTGGGCCGCCGCAGCCCGGAGCACGAGGTCCCGTCCCTGGGCCGCCGCAGCCCGAGTCATGGTCCCTGGGCCGCCGCAGTCCAGAGCGTGAGTCCCCGTCCTTGGGCCGCCGCAGCCCGGAGCGCGAGTTACTGTCCCTGGGCGGTCGGAGTGCGAGTCACTGTCCCTGGGCCACCGCATTGCTGAGCACGAGTCCCCGTCCCTGAGCTGCCGCCTTCATCAGCAGCAGATTGAAGGGCGGGTCGCCATGACTGGACTGAAATCCGGCATGTAACAGCCGACTTCCAGAGAGCGCAGTTTGTCAGCAACGTACAGAGGTAGGTAGGAAGGGAAAAGGATAAGAAAGGAGGGGAGAGAGAAAGAGGGGGGGGGTGGGCCTTTGCAGCCACTCTCCTGCCTGGGCCCAATTGCTTTGCAGGTCAGGCCCAGATAGATTCCCCCTTTCTCCAGCCCGGAGTCACTTTTGATGACTACTCACTGGTATGTCTTGAGGCAGCTGTGCATCCTGCACTAAAGGCCGCACTGACTCCAGGTTGTGTGACTGCTGAAACAGTTTAGCTCAAACCTTCCATCAAACCCGTTTTCTTATTTAGCGGTAGTGTACTTCAGACGGATTAGTTCTCTAATCGTTGTCATTTTAGGGCTGCGCGACTTCATTAACCACCAAGAAACACAATAAACACAACTGCATCGCTGAAAATTAATATTATCACTCTGTTGACCAAAGGCATTGTTTTAAAATTGCCAGTTTTAATAAGGAAAAACACCACTGAATTTCGCCCAAGTCAGCGCACACACACACGATCAGATTTCCTCACACAGAAAGGGTATAGCTGTGCTAAAAAAAACAGTTGTCATCAAGTGAAGTTCAGTGAAAGGCTTCTGGAGAAGTGCAAACAGCAACCGATGTTAAATGAACAAATGTATAGCCACCCACCTTTTGTTTTCCCTCGCCTTTTGAAGAAGTTTCCATTCGGCTCCCAGAACTCTGAATTTTGTCAACTTCAACCAATAGCTCTGCTAGTTCTGCAGCCATTTACTTTAAAAGCCTTGTTTGTTGACCATTAGGTCCTGGTAATTTGTCTATCTTTAGTCTTTCCGAAACAATGTCTCTTACGATTGTTATAAGTTTTTCCTTGCCATTTGACTTTTTAAATTCCCTTTTTTTTTTATTTCTCTTTTTTCGCTAACTGTCATGTCTTCCTTCATCCTTGGCAGGTTTTTCCATTTTTCTTTTGTGTCCCTCTTCATATGCCTGTATGTTCATTTGAAATCTGTTGTGACTATATTCTTATTTTTCCTTTCATGCCATTGTTACCATTTTCAATCTTGTGTGCTAGTTTTCTCTGATGGTCCCTTTGTAATTTTTCTTTTAAATTTAATTGAGCCATGTATGAAGTATTTACCAGTTTTATTTGGTAATTATTTGACTCTGGCTTTATTTTAGTACGGGAAAGAAACACAACTGCTTCATGTCTTTAAAGAGGATTTTATATTAGTTAATCAACCCATGAAAAGGCAGAAAAATGAAAAGAGCGGAACAAACAAAACAAGTCCACGGCAGGAAACAGGTATAAAGTCTTGTTTATGTTATCTGTTTACAATTTCTTTGGGGGAAAATCAAGGTTGCTGATATGATCCCAATGTTTAGGAAGTCATCTAGTTAATAGATTTTGGAGAGAGGTTAAAGAGAGAGGAAATAGAACTTGGTCAAGCTGTGAAATGCAGATCTGAACAATTTCAAAAACCTTACACTAAAAGAGAATTCTGAAAAATCCCAGCACATCAGGTGGAGAGAAAAATGGCGATTAATATTAAAGATGGACACCGTTTCAACACAATTGGTCAGTTCTGATATAGACATAAAAAGTGAATTGGGGGAAATTATTGAATTTGATTTGAACCCCCAAAGACTGCAACTTCCCCACTCAGATGTGCTGCTCCTCATACCTACGTTAGTCCGTGTTGGAATAATGCAGGAGGCCTCAAACAAATAAAACAGAGAGGAATGGAAAATAAAGTGATAAGCAACAGGAAGCTTTGGGTCACCCCTGTGGACATCCACAAACGATTACCCAATCGATGTTGTTGTTCCAGGGATGAGTATTTCCGACAATTCACTAAATTAGAAGACGTCCAAGTGACTTGCTGTTTCACCTGGAAGGAGTGTTTGTATCCTTAAACGGTAAGGATACCGTTATCCTTAAAACGGTAGGAATTTTAAAGGGCAGTTAAAAGGGCAGGAATTTTGTCTGCCGCATGCCAAAATGATATGAACAGGAACATGGAAAAACAAAGTAGGGTTTCTTCATGCTGCTTGGCTTGCTGAGTATTTCCAGCATTTTCTTGTTTTTGTATTTTTGGTGCCTTGGGGGCGCTTTTGAGACCAAAATAATTTTTGATATGTGTGTTGATTTTTCTTTGTTTACTGTGTTTTTCATTACTTTGCTTCCAAACACCATGAAATTTAAAGTATCATCTGTTGCACTTACTGTAGACTGTGGAGGACATTTGCTCTTGTCAAATGTTTCATCTAATGTGGCGAGTCTGCTACTGAACTTGAACAGCAACTTTACTAACCAGCTTCCAGTAAAAAAACAATTTCACAAATATCGATTTTTATTTTATTGTCCAATTTAGTATTTTGAGTTCCATTTTTATTCCTTTTAAAAGAAACACATTAGTCTTCCCTTGTAACAGACCATTGTTAACATCGCTGAAAGGAAGCTTGTTTCTATGTCTTAATTTCATTTTTTGCAAAGCAGTTCATTTAAGTCCATTAGTGTTCTGTTTGATTTGCACTGTGGCTTGTTTCGAGATATAGTTTTTTTAGATCCAAAAGGTATTTTATTATAAAAAGATTGAATGTAGATGCATTTTTCCCAAAGTCTCTAAAGTACACTCAATTTTTAATTTGCTGCAGAGGAGTGGTAGCAGAGTGTTAGATCACCAACCAGCCTGATACTCCACGGGGAGGTGAACAAGACCATAGTATCTAGGAATACAAGTTAAGTTTAGGACGACATTAATGCTGTCGACTTTTAAATTCCATTTAAAATTATGTATCAATCTATCCAGAGAGTAAAAAGAATAATACTGCACAAGTAATCCATAATCCAAGCAAACACCAGATTGGAGCACAAATAGGGCAAATGCAGCCCGTTCTTCCTTGTGAAATTCTCCATCAGTGTACTGTCCTTTAATTTGAGAAATTTGACTAAGTTGGATGAAAGCCCAACTTGGCTCTACGCATAGCATCATAACGTAGCCAATGTGCAGAGAGCTACATCACAATCACTAGGAATGTCCTATTCTACTGGCAAGATAAACCCACAGGTCACACCTTTGGTACTGTGGTGTCCAAGTGGAATTGAGTCTTCTGTGATAGCTCAGGATCTTTAAATTCTCATGGGCCCAGGTCAAACATTGATAAGTAAACTTCCTCCTTAGTACCTAGCATCTTTTCTCAGTGAATATATTGATATCATCTCTGTTGAACAGTAGTTGGAATAAGTACCTGTGCGTAGCAAACGAAGAAAATCTTAAGTGCAGGATGTCAAGATCCCCACTAAACGTGAGACCTGAAAGTCAAAATTATCTGATTGGATCTGAGTGAGGTGATGAGAAAACGAGCAGTGATAAAGTAGTGATAAGATTCTGCATGCCCACAGTGATTCTCTTGAATTCTCTGTTGAAAATATTCTGACAGGATGCATCTCAGCTTGATATGGCTACTGCTCTGAAGCTGCAGAGTGTGGTGATGCCACAGACAATGGTGACCACAAAGTTAACTAACTGATCATGTCCTTATCAATCTACTTGTTGTAGATGCTTTTGTCGATGTGACTGTAGTGGGAGGCCCACGGCAAATAAGACACATCCTTGCATCAAGGAAGCTATCAAGGATGCTATCTATTCATTTGTGCAGCGGTATCATTCTATACTGGTGGATAGTTTAACAGATATTCTGACGACGATACCTCAAGAGCATCCCCAGTGCCAACAAAGCTATGGCCTAATATGAGAGTGTAAAAGACAAAGCTGGAATAATTTAACCATCTTTAGTCTGAAATACTAAATGGATGATCGACCAAACTGCCATTTGGAAACCAGTCCTCTAACTGATTTACTTGACTCACTGTGATATTAAGAAACTGCTGAGAGCACTGGTTATAACTAAGGCACTGTAATCAGGCATCACTTCAGTAATGGAGCTACAGATGTTCACCACAATATTTTGCCTCTAGCCAAACTGTTAAAATACAATTACAAAACTCGCACCTGCCAAATCAAGTGTAAAATTGCTTTGATTTTCTTATAATGGCTAGAGTAATTTAATCATGCTCATTACTCGCAAATTGGTCATTAGCAAAAGATGTTGTTGAAAGTACAACCAAGCAAGGTTTATTCACCAGTATTACTAACTGATGACCAAGGCTGGGAAACCAAAGGCTTCCCCGCAGTCTTAATCCAGAATGGCCAAAGGGGATGAATTCAGGAGATGAAGTGAGAGCAGTGGTCTTTGTATTAAGTCAGTATTTGTGGAGAGAAAAAAAACATAGTTGACATCAGATTGTTGATTTCTGATGGAAAATCCATCAGAAGTTGAAATCAATGCACAACATTGCACATATGGCCTCCAGAGCCATATGTATAACGTTCAACAGACTCGCCACCTTCCAGCCATTGAAATTCCTCCCCATCTCCATTTTGAAGGTACATCCTTTTATTTTGAGGCTATTCCCTCTGGCTCTGGACTCTCCATTGCAGAAAACGTTATTTCCACATCCACTCTGTCTAGGCTTTTCATTGTCTAATACGTTCAATGAGAACCCCCTCATCCTTCAGATCTCCAATGAGTACAGGCCCATAGCCTTAAAAAGCTCCTCATATATTCACCCAATCATCGCTGAGATTCTCGTAAACCTCTGGACCCTTTCCAAAGCTAACACATCCTTCTCAGATATGGGGCCCCAAGCTGCTCACAATATTCCAAATGTGGCCTCACCAGCACCTCATAAAGCCTCAGCATTGCATCCTTGCTTGAAAGGATGGTGATTCATTGGTGATTTTGGCTTTCCAAGAAACTCCCAGGTTGCAACAAAGACAATGGAAATGAAAATTATTTAATTTCTGTTCTTGATGTAGATAAGTTGTACAAACTTCACTGCTGTCCAGTAACGTGTTCAAGATGCATGCTTTGCAGATAGTTATCTTGATGTTGATTGTAAGTTTTCTGTTCTACCTCGCTCGCTGGGGAAACCTCCGGAAGGTTGCTGCCTTTCCCATACATTAATTGAATTCTCATCCAAAGAGAGGATATCAGTGACCATATATATTGGGTAGGTACATTTGTTGACAGTTTCCAGCGGAATGATGTTTAGAGTGATTTCAGGGAGGAGTTGAGTGCCCTGACCCATGCCAACAGTTGTCTTAAAGCTGAATGTCAGTTGGTATTCGTTGCATGCATGAAACCTTCTGTCCTTCAGTTCCTGAAGCCCATTTTCCATTGGGTCAATGAGTGCAGCATCATCAGTGTATAGGAGTTCCCTTACAAGCACAGTTCTGACCTTTGTCTTGGCTTTCAACCTTGCAAGATTGAAGAGCTTCCCGTTGCTTCTGGCATGAAGATACACTCCTCCTGTATATGTCGGGAAGGCAAAAGCAGATAGAACGATGCCAAACAGAGTGGGAGCTGAGACGCAGCCTTACTTTATTAACTTTCTCATGGGGAAACTGTCCAATGTAACGCCATCAAATTGCACTGGACCGTGCATGTTCTAATGAATGAGGTTTAGAAGACGTCGTGTATATCAAGTCTTCTCCAGTACCTTATAGAGGCTATGTCTGCCTCTATAAGGTACTGAATTGAAAGCTTTCATAAGATCCACAAAGGCAATGTCTAATGGGGTAAACTTTAGAGTTTAGAGATACAGAGTGGAAACAGGTCCTTCGGCCCAATGAGTCTGTGCTCACGCCCTACACTAATGCTATAACTGCATGCTCGGGATAATTTTACAATTTTTACTGAAGCCAATTAACCTACAAACCTGTACGTCTTTGGAGTGTGGGAGGAAAATGGAGCACCCATAGAAAAGCCACACTGTCACAGGGAGAGTGTACAAACTCCTTGCAGACAGCAACCATAGGGGATCAAACCTGAGTCTCTGGTGCTGTGAGGCAGCAACTCTATCGCTGCTGGATGTTGCATGTGCCTCAGGATGTCTCCTGTCAGCAACTCTGAAGTCTTTGCAGGTTCACTCAGGCAAAGGTTTTTCCTGTAATACTCAGAAGTGACATGCCCCTGTTGTTGCAATCACTGCAATCTTCCTTGTTTTTATACAGTGTGATGATGTTGGTGTTACACGTGTCTTGAGGGACATTTATGGTTATTGGGGGGGTCAAATAATCTCAATCTAGGACATTTTTGCAGGTGGTGCTATATCCGACCACTTTGTCACTTTATTAATAATCTTTCATTCTTAAGGTAAAGAGATGTTCTTGGTGAAGGATCTATTTCCATGCTGTATAACTCTATGACTATATGATTGCTCCATGTTTGACTCTAATTACATCTCTGCCATTTGTGCCTAAATTCATTATTTGCCTTGCACATTGCAAATTCTTGGACATTTTCACCCAAATCCTCCCTATGTTAAGTAGTTTGAGTTTTAAGAGTTTGAATCAAAAGGGATTGACTGTATTTTTATTTACATGTTTTGAAACCTCCATTGGATTATTTCACCAGTTCAGTTAATGCCCTTCTGTCCAGGCAATGTGTGGTACTCACAATGCACTATGTAACCGATCTCTATTAAATTACAGAAAAGCCACAGAATGGATTTTCCGAAAAATTCTTTTTGGTAGTAATTGAGCATAAACAGAACAGCCAATCGCTATTGCATATGTGGCATTTACACCTGAAATCCGATCCAATCTCCATTGGTAGGTGCCTTTGAAAAGTTGCATTGAATGTAGAAATTGTATAGTGTGCAGTTTAACAATTGAAGGTTAACAAGCATTATACCTGAATGTTGGTCCTTGCTTTTCCATGCTAAATTTTGATGTAAAAGATCAGTTCTGGCAACCTTCAAATATTAACTGTTTTAATAGTTGTAAAAACCAAGCAATGCCTCAGTGGAACCTGAGATGAAGGGCAATCGATTCATTCCAAAGGCATAGTGCTCCAAATAATCTTGATGTGCTAATTTTAGGCTACCTTTATTTTATGTCACTGTTGCAACCCTCTCATTTTTCAACATCTCAGACGAGATGAACAGACGAGGTCAAAATCCTCTGTGGCGAAACTCAAGAATGTCTTTAAACTAACTATAAGAAGGGAATAAGATCTAATATCTGCACTGTTTGGTGTTGCACATGGTAGATATGAATGCTGTACTCAGTGGGTTAAATAAGATGGGACCTGGTCTTCTGGTCATGCTCTCCCAAACGTACTAACCTGATAAGAATATATAGATAGAATCTTGCTGGACATCGAGTAAAGTCGACCTTAGACAGTGTATTTCTTGAGGGTATATTGTAGAACACATCTTGTCGGATGATAAGACTTTGGCAGAGCCAAGATTGGGTTCAGTGCAAAGGATTGAACAACAGATTCCCAAAAGAACTGCCATTGTGATTTTGTCCATTGTTGAGATTCTAACAGAAACATAAGAAATATGTTGACAAAAACATATTTAACCCACTTTTTTTTACTTTAGTCACCCACCTTTTCGCTTATCCCATGGACCAACTGCTCAGATCTAAAGTTAATTAATTTTATTCCGTTTCATAGAACTTGTCTTTCTAATATGAGCCTGTAAAATATAATAAGGTTTCTTGACCTGAGAAAAAAATGTGTAAGATGATTAAGATAATGTTTGCAGTATTAATTTAATGTAATCAATGGATTTTTTTAGATCACTCCACTGAGAATTCTTTGGTGCCTCCAGAGGAACAGAATGGCTCTTCCTCTGAAAAGATGTATTCACCTTTCTTCAAAAAATATCAGGCTTGTAAAGCAAATTTACAGAGCGCCAGTCGACTAGCTCTCAGCTCAACAAGAGTTTATAGCCGAGAGTTACCTCTGCCAGAAGGTGTTGAAATAATTAGAGCTACTCCCTCTGCAGGTTAGTTTGTGCTCAGTTGCTAAAATGAAATATGGTCCTTTAACTGTATTTGTTTTACAAACTGTGACTAGAAATAAATGTTAAGCTTGAATCTCTATATAACTTGTCAAATACAAGATAATTTTTTTCTCTATGTTAAATGTCTGAAATAAAGGATGACAACGCTGAAAATTCAATCAATGTATGATAAAGAATGTTGGATTAACAAGTTGTTTTTTTTAATCACTGTCTCCAGAAATTCTCATTCAGATAAAGTATTAAACTAACCCATTTCCATGGGAAAGTAAGTGATCTGATTAGATGGTACTAGCGTCAAAAGGAACAGGAGATTTTTCACTCTCTGACAACATTCATTTCAGAGAGGACACCAAAAAAATACTCCCAATCCTGTCATCGTGACATCCCTTTTTGTATATTGTTATGTGCAGGTTAACTGTTAATGTTGCCAACATTGTTTCAATAACTTCACAAATCCTATAAAAACAACTATTAATTGGGGAAAATTTAGGTTCCAAAAGATTCTACAATAGTGAAATGTTTTTTCAAGTTTAATTATTTCCCATGGACTCACAGAAATGTCAAAATGAGTAAATGCAGTAAGAAATAAGATTTAAGTAGTGCATTAAAGATTTGAGGGAAACCATAAGCATTTACCATATTTTACAATACTGGCAGTCCCTGACTTGTATAAGGGTTACATACCATGAACCCTTGTGCAAGTCAGATTTTATGTAAGTCTGAATCACTATCCCCATCCACTGCCCAAAATAACTGACAGAGTATTAACCATTTTGGCTGCATCCAGGGCACTTTCTGCGGCATGCGACCTTTTGGGTAAGCACCGCCGTCATTGTCGGCTTGTTGCCGATATAAAGTTGAATGACCATACAGTGTTGTGGAAATTACAAATTGCCTTGATTGCACCAGGGACTAAGCACAGAATTGTTTGAGTAACTGCAAGTTTGCGTAAGACGCCAGTTGCGTAAGTCAGGAATTGTCGGTCATGAAGGGGAAAGAATGTTACTTTTTCAAAGCTGCCCAAAAGAATTTCCCTGGAGCTAAGGGAAAGGTAGCTGAATAGTCTAACATGTGTTTCAGTGCAGCTTCCTGTAGTGAGCAATTGTGGAAAAACCAACAAGGCCTTTCAGCCAAACAGATTGAAGAATCCCTGGAGAGGCAAATAAATTAAACGAGACATAAGGAATGGAATCTTGAATAACACACAGTGCTGGAGTAACCCAATGGGTCAGACAGCCCAAAGAAGAATCCCCACCAAAAGCACACCCTATCAATGTCCTGCAGAAATGGTGCCGGACCTGCTGGGATACTCCAGCACTTTGTTTTATTAAAATAAGAAAATATAAATTGGGTTTCTATCGGACACAGATAGTAAAATTGAATATTCGGAAATACAGGTGGGGTTTGGAGAGAAAATAAAAGGGAAAGAAAGCTTTTCAATTTTTGTTTTCAAAGGATCTTCAGCACTCATTAATAGACAATAGGTGCAGGAGTAGGCCATTCGGCCCTTCGAGCCAGCACTGCCATTCATCGTGATCGTGGCTGATCATGCACAATCAGTACCCCGTTCCTGCCTTCTCCCCATATCCCCTGACTCCGCTATCATTAAGAGCTCTATCTAACTCTCTCTTGAAAGCATCCAGAGAATTGGCCTCCACTGCCCTCTGAGGCAGAAAATTCCACAGCTTCACAACTCTCAGTGAAAAAGTTCTTCCTCATAACATAACATAACATAACATAACAACACTTTATCTCTGTTCTAAATGGCCTACCCCTTATTCTTAAACTGTGGCCCCTGGTTCGGGACTCCCCCAACATCGGGAAGCTGTTTCCAGCCTCTGGCGTGTCCAATCACTTAATGATCTTTTATGTTTCAATAAGATCCCCTCAGCCTTCTAAATTCCAGAGTATACAAGCCCAGTCGCTCAAATCTTTCAACATGCGACAGTCCCGCCATTCTGGAAATTAACCTCGTGAACCTACGCTGCACTCCTTCAATAGCAAGAATGTCCTTCCTCAAGTTTGGAGACCAAAACTGCACACAATACTCCAGGTGTGGTCTCACTAGGGCCCTGTACAACTGCAGAAAGACCTCTTTGCTCTTATACTCAACTCCCCTTGTTATGAAGGCCAATGTTCCATTGGCCTTCTGGAATACTGTAGTCTATGATGAAGCAGGTTTATCTGAAAGCTTCCAGCTTGGCAGAAAATATCTAGAGATTGGTCAAAACATTGTCTTCACTGCCTGCTGTACCTGCATGCTTCCTTTCAGTGACTGATGCACTAGGACACCCAGATCTCGTTGTACTTCCCCTTTTCCTAACTTGACACCATTCAGATAATTAACTTCAGTTTTGACAAACAATCTTTGATCTCAAATTAATTTTGCTTCGTTCCACAGAAACTTCCTGACTAGCTGATCATTTCCAGAATTTCCAGAAGTCATAGGAACAGAATTAGGTCATTCAACCCATCAAGTCTACTCTGCCATTCAATCACGGCTGATCTATCTTTCCCTCTCAATCCATTCCCTGTCTTCTCCCTGTAACCTTTGACTTCCTTAATGATCAAAAACCTTTCAATCTCTGCTTTAAAAATACACAAAGACGTGTCCTCCACAGCTGTCTGTGCCAGAGGTTTAGGTTTATAATAATTGTCACCTGTACCGAGATACAGTGAAAAGCTTTGTTTTGCATGCTATCTAAACAGATCAGATACTCTATCTAAGAGGAAGAATATCAAATATAATCAAGTCATACATACAATCAGTCTGAAGGGTCTCGACCTGAAACATCACCCATTCCTTTTCTCCTGAGTTACTCCAGCATTTTGTGTCTACCTTCGATTTAAACCACATCTGCAGGATTTTTTCCTACAATCAAGTCATACTCGTACAATAGAGCAAAAGGCTCCATTTGTTCTGATTTTGTTTCAAATATGCAGCGTTTGTAGTTCTTTACAATTTGATACTCATTAATTTGTAAACTAAATGTTATAATCTGCCTTTGGACAAGTATCTCAAGTCTATAACATTGAATTTGTTGAAGGCCAACTCTTTCAACACGAAATGCAATACTGTAGTCTATGATGAAGCAGGATTATCTGAAAGCTTCCAGCTTGGCAGAAATTATCTAGAGATTGGTCAAAAAATTGTCACCATGACTTCATAATATGGGATTTAAATTTCCTATGATTTAAGTATAGAAGAACCTATGCAAGTAAATAAGGGACCAATGAGACGGTTGCAATCATAATTAGATTTACCATTGGTATAGAAAGCAACAAGATAGAATGGCAGAAAAGATCTCAGTTAAACCAAGGCCAATTTTAATAGAGCCACAACAAACTACTGATGTTGGAATCTTGCATATAACATAAAAGTACTGGAGTAATTTGGTGGGTCATGCAGCATCTCTGGAAGACGTGGATAGATGACGTTTTGTGTTTGGACTCCTCTTCAGACTATTTAACGAGGCTGAGGTATGGTTTCCAAAGGTCAACAGCTACTTGAAACGCAGTGGAAAACAGTCAAAGTGGAATAGTGAAGTTTCAGAACACACATCTATTAATACAAATTTAAGACCTCCCACCCCCTAAGGATATCAAAGACAATGCAGCTAAATTAAAAACACAAAATTAATTATAACTGAAAATCTGCTGGAATGTAAAAGGTGAAGAAGTGAAAGTACAGAAATTAGAAAGACAAAAATATCAATAAATAAAATAAGACATTCTATAGATATGCAAAGGGATGAAGAATAGAATGGAAAAATGTGGATCGGGTTGGCTGACCAAAATGGATGACTGGGGCAGATGACCTCTGGGTAAATACTTTACATGCTGGTTTAGATGTTGTCATTCGGAGGAAGAAAATTAAGTGTTGGAAATGGCGAACATAGAGAGAACATGTAATGAAGTCCAGCACATCGCTAGATCCAGATGAATTTTATTTAACCCTCAAAGAAACAAGTAAGGAAAATGCACAGGATCTGACTATAATTTTATATGTTTCTAATGTGGCAACATTGTTTAAAAAGGGAGTAAACAATATGCCAAGTAACTACACACTGTCAGTTAGACTTCAGGGATGAATGATGGAAACAAATTATAGTTAAGTAATCATATGGGATTCTTGCTTTTATTGCCTGCGGCACAGAATACAAGAGGAAGAATGTCATTCTAGCCCACAACTAAAGTACTGCATACATTTATGCTCATCACCTGATGCTGGGCCATTCAATAGCACCCTTCATCTCAAGGCAACAAACCATCTGCTGGAGGAACTCAATAGGTGGAGCAGCATCTTTACGGAAGGGGGAAGGAACTGTCTTATGTTTCTTGTCGAAACCCTGCTTCTCATCTAGATTCCTGAATCTGCGGTGATTGGGTCTCCGTGGATGCATAGAGCACACAAAGAAAAGCTGGCCTCTTGGTCCAACTCGTCCATTCTTACCAAGATGCCCCACCTGCTCTAGTCCCATTTGCATGCGTTTGGCCCACGTCTTTTAAATGCTGTTATAGTACCTGCGTCAACTTCCTTCGCTGGCAGCTCTTTCAATATACCCAACACTCTCAGTTAAAAAGTTGCACCTCAGGTTCATATTAAATCTTGCCCTTAAACCCATGTCCTCTCGTTTTTGATTCCCCGACCCTGGGTAATAGACTGTGTTTTAAACATTCCCATAATGATTTCATACACCTCTCTAAGATCACATTCTTTTCTACACTCTTTCCATCTTAATGACATCCTTCCTATGGCAGGGTGACCAAAATTCAATACAGTACTCTAGATGTGGCCGCACCAATGTGATATCCTAACTTGTATCTTCAATACACTGATTAGATGCACCAAAAACCACCTTTAACACCCAAACTATCTGAGATACCCCTTTTAGGGAACTATGCAGCTGTACCCCAAGATCTCATTGCTCTACAACACTCCGCAGGGCCCGACCATTCACTGTGAAGATCCTGCCCATGTTTGACTTCACAAAATGCAACACATCTGCATTAATTTCCATTTGCCGTTCCTCTTGCCCAGCCCACTTGCCCAGCTGATCAAGAGCCTGCTGTGGCTTTTGTTAATCATCTTCACTATCTGCAATACCACCTTCTTTAGTGTCATCTGCTAACTTACTAATCATGCCCTGTACATTCTCATCCAAATCGTTGATATAAACTGCAAACGGCAATGGGCCCAGCACTGGACCCTGAGGCAGACCACTCATCACAAGCCTCCTGTGCGAAAAACACTTCTACTATCCAGCTGACAACATAGCCTTTGCCTTTTCCTATATTCTTTTTTTTTTTTTTGTTAAGGAGATTTACAAAGATGTTGCTAGGGCCAGAAAAATCCTTCTAGGCTGAGGTTATCTTCTTTGGAATAAAATATATCGAGGGACATTCAATTGGGGTATTTAAGATTCAGAAAAGAATGGCAAAGGACCTTTTCACCTTCTGAAGAAGGGTCCCCACGCAAAACATTACCTACCTATGTTGTCCCGAGATGCTGCCTGACCCGTTGAGTTTCTTTTGTATCTTTTTTTTGGTAAACCAGCATTTGCAGTTCCTTTTTATTATATTATTACCTCTTTTCCTAATGGTTAGATCAATGAAGAGCCATAGATTTAAGTTAATTAAGAATAGGCTGCGAGTAGAGAAAAAAAAAATCACTGAATGAATAATGGAATTCGTCACCTGACAGGGTTGGATGCCCCCCCCCACCCTCCCATCCGTGGCTCGCTCTGGGAACTCTGTCTCCATTTAAAACTGGTGACTGAAATGTGAAAAGGATCTGCAGTTGATTGTCTTCAGATTAAGCTATGGGGATTTAAGAAGTTACTTTGTCAATTTACAAAGCAGATCTCTTGCATTCTTTCTGCCATGTATTCGCAGCTTCAGTACTCATCGTTACCGTTGAGGGAAAAATATCCTGCAGGAAAGGCATCTCCACTTACAACATGAGATTCAATATGAGATAGGACTTCATGTTATGGATGGTTTTCTTTGAACTGAAGACCTCCATAATGTGAGTCGCCTGTATTAGATCTGGGTCTTGATCTGTGTGGATGCATACAATACACTTGATTGCTCATATTGCACACTGTTTTTGAAGACTATTGTTCCCTTCCTGCATGCCTACAATTGACACAGAGGTTGTAAAACTAAAACAGTATCCACATAACTTTAGATTTATAACTACAAGTTTGTAAGTTAGATGTGATTTCATTGAGGTGTATGCTGATCAAATTTTAAATGTGCAAAATTGGAGTGATTTTGTGTTATTAAACTGAAAGCAGTGTTTGTCTACATTAATATTTTTTATATTTTCATTCTCCATACTACAGGGCACTTGAGTTCCTCATCAGTTCACCCAGCATGTCTTGCTCCATATCTTCTGGCAACTTCCTGCACAGATGGAAAAGTTAGATTCTGGCGCTGTAGAGCGTCAGCTCATCCAATGTCTTCTGCAGCTGGAGATGGTGTGGAGAATGATCTTGTTTATTCTTGGGAAGAATGGCCTCTGCTGATTGAAGAAGGACTTCAGAACAGCAGTGCAGTTAGTGTACCAGGAAGGCCTGTAGATGTTTGCTGTTCATACACAAACCGGCTGGCTGTGGCTTACAAAAAGACTATACCAGTTAATGAACATTCCAGTAAGAACTTCACTATGCATGTGGGTATATTTGAATGTGAATCAACTGGAGCCTCTCAATGGATTCATGAACAAACAATACACTTGGATGACTTGAGTCACACAGGTCCAATGTTGGACCCAAGAATCAGCATTGATAGTAACCTAGTCCTTCATAATGTATATCATTCTCATTTGCTGAATGATTATCAAATGACTTTTGATGCAAAGCCTTTGGTTCATTTAGACTGGGTCTCCAAGGAGGACGGATCGCACATATTAACTATTGGAATTGGATCTAAACTGCTAATGTATGGGCAGGTTTCTGGAATAATACAAAATCAAACAAAGAAAGAAGCACCAGCAGTTTTCTCTTTGTCTTTATGGGATAGTGCCAAAGAAGTATCTCAATCCAGATGGATTCTTCTCAGGAGTTTGAATTTGGTTTCCTCAGTGGATGGATCATTGTCGCTGCCAGTTTCTCTGTCTTGGGTGCGTGATGGTATCTTGGTTGTTGGTATGGATTGTGAAATGCATGTTTATTCGCAGTGGCAGCCTCCTGACAAAATTGATTCAATAATAACTGAAGCTGAAAGTGCCAGCATTCCTTCAATGGTTAGTCTAGGAAAGTGTGCTAGTACAAATGGATCCAACCAATATCTCTACAAAAAAAGCCTGGCAAGGTCAATGACAGGACTGGCTCAAAAGTTTGGTGGCAAAAAGGTTCCATTTCATTGGAATATTGAGATGGAAGACTCTGGCCTTTTTGAAGCTTCTCATGATTTATCTCCCACACTGCCACAGTACCATCCGCTGCAGCTTTTGGAGTTAATGGACTTGGGTAAAATCAGGCGGGCCAAAGCAATATTGTCACATTTAGTTAAATGTATTGCAGGTGAAGTAATCACTGTTAGTGACACTGAAACCAGCCATGAGCGACGACTCCGATCTTTGACAATTAGTGCAAGTGGCAGCACAGCCAGAGATCCCCTAACTTCAAACAAAAGTGAAAATCCTGATTACACAGAAATAGACTCCATCCCTCCACTTCCTCTTTGTGCACTTTTAGCTGCTGATGAAGACATTTCTCACACAACCTTTGAAAAGAAAAACAATCGTGCAAATTTTACAAAGAAAAATGAAAGGACTTCAACAGGAAACAACTATGATGAACTATTTGCAACGTCAGATGTTGGTGCAGATGATCTAAATAGTTTTGATGTTGATGAAGGCAATAAGCTAAAGGTTATTGACCTTTCCCAGTACAGTCTTACCTACTTTGGTCCTGAACATGCACGAGTACTATCTAGCCATTTGCTTCATTCCAGTCTGCCTGGTCTTACCAGTATGGAACAAATGTTTTTGATGGCACTGGCAGACACTGTGGCCACCATCAGCACTGACATTGGAGAAAGCAGAGAGAGAACCCAAGGTAAAGTTATAGCTTTATTTATCATCTGTGAACAGTAGGGTCCACTTATTTTATGTATGCAACTGTCTGTGTGAATCACTGATAAATCTGAGATATTAAATGTTGATAAAGAAATGTATAGTTAAGTTTTGTTACAATTTGCTGTATTTGCTCAGGGCAGGGTTTTTGATGCTTTCATTGTATTATTATGTATCGCTCTATCTATAGTGATATTGACCAAATGATGGATGCACAATAATTTGTCAAGATTTTTATAGTAGAACCATCTATTTCTTAATCTGATAATAATTGCAGATTGACAAGTGATGAGCATCTCCATTGACCCAACCAATGCCACTCGTTATGTTTACCTCTGATTACAAATTTCCACTTTGTATGTACCTATGCTTGAAACTCTGCCAAGTCATAAACTTTATGCAGTGAATTTTGCTTTGGCAGTGTGGTCACATTTTGCCATTGCCTGATTGCCCTTGGTGTTATTGTATACGAAATGTGGAATGTGGGAAAGAACATTGATAAAGAACATTCAAGTAAAGACTGTGGGAAAGAACCATTGAAGTATCTTTTCAAAATATGTTATTTGTCAAATAGGTATTTGATTAAAAAAAGGTGTAGGCAGAGGAAGGTGCAGTGAGCCAAGGATTAATTGGAATTCTATATGGTTTCCAGAAACTCTAGAAATGCAAAAGAAAGAATACTACTGCAAGTTATGTTACATTTACTTTGGAAAGATGTGAAAAAAGTAATTGTTCATGGTAATGCTGACTAGACAGCAGTTATTGCTCACCGAAAGGCGCCCAATAACCAAATGGCTTTTATTTCAAGGGGTACTTAAGTACTCACCCACATTGATTCCAGTGGACCAGATCAGATTTCTTTCCCTGAACGACTTGGTGACTCAATGAGGTTTTTATAGGAATCCAGTAGTTTTCATGTTCACTAATACTGATGTTTTCAGCTGCATGTTTACTTCCAGCTGCATGTTTACTTCTGAAAATTAAAATAATTAAATCAGATACAACGAAAATGTATTACTTTTGTTTATCTTTTAGGCGGAGAAACACTTGATGAATGTGGATTGAGATTTCTTTTAGCAATGCAGCTACATACATTCCTATTAACATCACTCCCTCCAGTTTATCGAGCACAACTTCTTCGACAAGGTAAATTCATGAGTGCATTCTATGTAAAGGAATGATCAGAAGTTTAATTTCTGTACAACTGAAGACAACGGCTGTTAACGTTTAACTTTTTATTCTGGTACTTTACATGTAAAGTGATTTTTCTGTTGGGCATTTGTACCTAATGATGAATTAACATTCCTATATGAGGAATATTTTTTAAACCCTATTGCCTCGCCAACAGTCTGTTTGTCCTTTCTTCTTTTTGTTATTTTTAGTATGTGTTAAAAAGTATGTTTTAGTGTTCATTGGTTTGTTTTATGTGGGGGGTGGGATTGGGGGAAACTTTTTTTCAATCTCTTACCTCGATGCAGATGTGATTTTTTTTTTTTCGTATCGTATCTCCACGCCCACTGCGGCCTAACATCGTGGAGTTAGCGGCCTTTCCTGGAGACCAACCCGGCGCTCCAAGCCGCGGGAGTCTGCGGGACTTTAACATTGCGGTGCTTGCGATACCTTTGCCGGGGATCGAAGCTCCAACCGCAGAGCCTGTGGACTTTAACATTATGAAGCTCGAGAAGAGGCCAATTCGGGAGCTCCATGCCGCGGAGAGAATTTAAACTGCCCCGATGCGGAAGTTTAGATCAATCCAACGGGGGCTTCGATCGTCGGCTGCGGGGGGCTTTGATCGCCCCGTCTGCAGATGGTTTGACTACCCGACTGTGGGAGAACAAGAGGAAGAGGATTGAACTTTATTGCCTTCCTTCACAGTGAGGGATGTGGAATCCATTGTGATGGATGTTTATGTTAACTTTTATGTGGTTGTGGATCTTGTTGCTTTTCACTTAGTATGACGTGCTGTGACATGCTGCATGACACATGCACTGTAAAGGATCTTGCAGAGGCCAACGACATGACACTAAAATTTGCTCGCAAACATTTGTGTGATGACACAAAATAATAATTGGCTATTTAATGAACTCAATGCCACAACAGCTTGATACCATTGATTCCTTTGAAACGGCATCAGAAAAGGGGATGTTGAAAGATGTTTGTACACCAGTGATGACCATTATTTATTCATGGCTGACAGCAGCTGTAGGCCATATTTCCATATTGTTGAGTAGAAACCACTGTTATAGTTCCACTGGAATAGCTTGCCTTAAAAAGAAAAACAGTTACTTCTGGAGCGCAATTCTTCAGCCTGAATCTTTGTTGGGCACATTGCCTTTATTGTATCCAGGGCAGTCAGAAGAATCCAAATAATTTCTGCTGTATTGTTGGGAACTTCTACCAAGGCAGTCACCCTCTGCACTCGGCACTGTGCCAGAAGAAGATTTAAATTTGCAGTCATGTCTTTTTTATTTGTGCTAAATTCTATCTTCATTGAGGATGGAGGCATTCACCTAGTTATCTCCTAGCTCATTTAAGAAACAACTGTATGATTCTGGAGTTTCATGCAGCTCATATTGAGTAAGCATGGCAGTTTTCCTTCCCTCGGGGATGGTTTTATTTGGTTATATTTAATTGATTTGTTTTCAAATTGACAAACTACCGTGATGGGAATTTAACTTTTTTGACTGGAATATAAATCCAGTAGTCAAGGTTATATGTACAGCATTGCCATACCTGTTAAAAGTAATCTAGGACATCATGTTTGACTATTTGTGATTTATTTTTGTATCCAAATAGGTTTATCTACGTGTCATTTTGCCTGGGCCTTTCATTCAGAAGCAGAGGAGGAGCTGCTAAACATGATCCCTGCAATGCAAAGAGGAGATCCCCACTGGTCAGAGCTCAGATCAATGGGAGTGGGGTGGTGGGTGCGCAGCACAGTCATTCTTCGCAGATGTATAGAGAAGGTAATGCTCATTGTTTATTTTAATAACCATTACAAAATAAAACAATGTAACTAGTTTTGCTGCATCTTATTGCAGCTACAAATATTCCATGTTGACATAACCCAAATTTGCATGTTGCCCAGCAGCATTCACTTGTAAGCTGCTTCAAATTAGAATAAATAATTGATTGATACTTTATCTCATGTGACATGTCACAGTGAAACTCGAATAATTAACTGATGGATTGATTGATACTTTATTATCACATGTGACATTCACAGTGAAATTCTTTGTTTTGCATACCGTACACAAAGTATGCAAAGAGTCACAGAGTCACAAAGTATGCAAAGTTTCTTTTGGCGCAGTCGAGCCTTCTAAATTACACTATTACAAATGCAGTGATAATTTTAAAGAATCCAATGAGAATGGAGGTGTATGAAACGGGAAGGAAGGAAGTGGGAGAATTGTGAGGAAAAGAAAATAGCACTAGCTGGAGGAATGAGGGGGAAAGGAGCAAGCTGTGAGAGGAATGCAGATGGGAAGGGAGGAAACAACGAGGGGCATGATAGCGGGAGAGGAGAAAGCTGTGGAGGAATTGAGGTGGGATAGGAAGAAGCAGTCTGGGGAATGAGGGTGCGTTAGGGGGAAGTGTAGAGAGTGTGGATATGAGAAGCTCTCTTGTTAAATAAAAGACTGGTATCTCAGAAGTTTGGAATCTACTTTAAATATCATCCTTCACTAAAATATGCCTAATATGCTACAATCACATTAAAGAAAAGCCTGTGAAAGATCTTCAGATTTTTTTCTTTGGAGATCGACAGCATTTTGGTGTAAATGAACAGTGGCTGATAGTGCGATGTTTCCTGCCTTGTCAAATAGTCCGTGTCGAACAAAGATTTTGATAATGTGGGCATATCAAGGAAGATGGGATTGTTTTCTTTCTGAAAGAGATTCAAAATGATCTAGTTAAATTTTACAGCACGATATAGGAAATGAAATGAAAAGAAAATCTTTGAGTTTCAGATGAAAAAATTTGATAGTTGTAAAGTCTCGAGTAAAAAAGTCAAATCTTTTTATAATTATGGTAAAGATGTTCTTATAGACACAAAATGCTGGAATAACTCGGCAGGACAGGCAGCATCTCTGGAGAGAAGGAATGAGTGACGTTTCGTGTCAAGACTCGACTTCAGACTTTGATTTAAACCAGCATCTGCAGTTCTTTCCTACACAAAGATGTTTTAATATTGGGGCAGTGATAACAGGAATTCTTGAATCTGAATGATAGCCCTATAGCTTTGAAATATATATATTTTTAAATAAGTGTGTTTTCATATTTTTATATGTGTTATCTCTGAATGTTTCTCTTCAAAACCTTTAGGTTGCCAAAGCTGCATTTCAAAGAAACAATGATCCTTTGGATGGAGCTATATTTTATCTTGCAATGAAGAAAAAGGCTGTACTCTGGGGCCTATTCAGGTGTGACAAACTATAATATTTTCCTAATTTTTACAGTTTCCCATCAAACATCATGCTAGTTTGAGTTCTATCTGTGTCAAATTATACAAACCACAATTTCTCATGTACAGATTCCTCTTATGCACATTTTGTATTGCTTTAAATGAGTGTGTTTGAGATCCTTGCATGTTGTTTGAGTGGGATTGGTGAAGCTTCGTTTAGTTCAGAGGCCCACCAAATCCACGCCGACCAACGATCACCCACACATAAGTTCTATGTTATCCTAGTTTTGTATCCTACACTCTAGGGACAATTTACAGTAGCCAATTACCCTATAAACCTGCACTGCTGTGGAATGTGGGAGGAAGCCGGAGCACCCTGAGAAAACCCACATGGTCACAGGTCACAAACTCCTTTCAGATAGCACCCATAGTCAGGATCAAAGCCGGATCTCTGGCACTTTAAAGCAGCAACTCTACTGCTGCGCGACTGTGCCACGCTAGTCAAAGCTATTCATAGATGGAACTGATGAAAGCATTATTAAGTGTAATTTTAAAATTATTAAAATGCCCTGTTTCATTTTACTAAATGTTTATCCTTGCCGATGAAATGTATATGGAAAGTGATACTTCATGTGTTGACCTGAAAGGAACTGATTTTTGCTACCTATAGCACCAATCCATTGAGAAATATTCAGTTAAATGTTTTGACAATAACATAAAATCTATTTTTTTTAATATGCAGGTCCCGTCAAGATAGAAAAATGACAGAGTTTTTTGGAAAAAATTTCAATGATGATAGATGGAGAAAGGCTGCATTGAAGAATGCTTTTGCGTTATTAGGGAAACAGAGATTTGAACAAGCTGCAGCTTTCTTCCTTTTGGCTGGTTCCCTGAAGGATGCAATTGAGGTAAGACAGACATCAATTATTTTAATTGGTACTGTGAGAAAAGAAAATGTTTATGTTTGGGTGATCATAAGTTTTTCTTTCCCTTCTATTCTCAGCTGATACATTAATACATTGCATAAACGCTTGAAATGTTAGTCTCATTATTGTGATTTTTATTGACCACTACCAATCACATTTTAATTGACTCGCCTCTCCGATTAAAAACTTACTTCAAACTTGTACTGTACCAGACTTTTTTTTTTCAAAACAGAATTAAGATACAGTTCTTAGGATTTATATTTCAAAATTTGTATCCTATTTCTGAAATATTACAAAGCCAGGTGGTTATGGAAAATCCCCAGAATCACCAGATGGAGTCATAATCTCATCTATATACTAAAACTCTGGTTTGTTTGTTTGTTTGTGATCGGAGTACAGCCAAAACGGTACACGATAGCGCGACAATTTTAGGGCCACCTTACTCACCTTCATTGCTTTAATAGTAATGCAAGTAGTTTTATTGAAACCAGTGTTATATTTTTTAAGTTAATCACACTTTAAAGTTTAAATCTGTCTCCGAGGGAGGAGGGAGGGAGGGGGGTGGGGGGGGAGGAGGGAGGATGGAGGATAAGGGGGTTGAGAAGGATGGAGTGGGGGGAGGGGAAGGGGAGGGGGGTGGAGGGAGGGGGTGAAGGGAGGGAGGATAAGGGGGTTGAGGGGGAGGGAGGGAGGGGAGGGGATGGAGGGGAATAGGGGGAAGGGGGGGAGGAAAGGGTGCTGCACCAATGCAGGAGATTTGGGCCCAACGGGTCCACTTGGTCTCGTAATCAAATAAAATTGCATGAAATTAAGCTGTAAAAATCTCATGTGCATTTTGTTCTCTCATTCGGTTTTATTTTATTTCTGTTTTGTTTTAAAGGTTTGTCTTGAAAGACTTCACGACATTCAGTTAGCACTTGTTATAGCAAGATTGTATGAATCAGAGTTTGAAGTGTCCTCCACTTACAAGTCTATACTTATAGAAAGGATCCTAGGCTTTGATAAGAAGAGCAAAGATTTTAACCTTTCTTTAAGAAATTCTGATCCTGTATTGAGAAGTATGGCTTATTGGATTCTGGAAGATTACACAAACTCTCTGAATACACTATTGGAGCAAGGGACGAGAGACGTTGATGATTCCGATGGAGTAACAGGTAATGATTTAGAAGAAATGTATTGTGCCATGTGAAGTAAAGCATTGTGTAGGTTTTTCAATAAAAGGAGTTTGAGTCAGTTCATTCTGCTACAAAGTATTGCATAAATAGGTTATTGGGAACAGAATTGGATATAGACTTTATTAGAGGCTGTTACGCCAATTGCACGGGAATGATCACAGATCAAGATTGCAGAAGTTGAAATCTGGTGCAAATAAAACAAACTGCCAGAGGAATTCAGTGGGTCAAGCAGTCTCTGTGACAGAGGCCAGTCTCGACTCAAAACGTGGACTGTCCATTTGCCTGCATCAATGCTACCTGACCCACTGAGATCCTCTAGCAGATTGCTTTTTGCACTAGAATGATTAGTTTGCTAATGCTGATAAATGCACGGGCATCTTGACATTAAGAAAGTGGACCTGGTGTTTGGGCTCTTAAAGAGCATTAAGGTGAATAAATCCCCAGGAGCTGCTGGGATTTATTCCATGTTATTATGAGAGGCAAGACGGAAAATTGTGTAAGCCTTAACTGAGATTTTCACATCTTTTCTAGCTACAGGCAAGCTCACAGTGGACTGGAGTAACTAATGTTGTTCATTTAAGAAGGGAAGTAGAGAGAACCCTTGGAATTATCGGCTGGTGACATCACGTCAGTGGTAGGGAAGCTATTTGTGAGGATATGCTCCCATTTGGAAGAAAATGGGTTCATTAGGGATAGTCTGCATAGCTTTGAACATGGCAGATTGTACCTTATTAACGATCGCGTTTTTTGATAGGGTGGCAAAGGTGATTGATGAGAATAAGGTGGTGGATGTTGTCTACATGGATTTTAGTAAGCCATTTGATAAAGTTCACCGAGGTAGGTAGATCCAGAAGGTTAAGATGCATGGGATTAACAGGTATTCCAAGCTATCTTACTGATAGAAGACAGAGGGGTGTATGGAAGGACAATATTCAGGCTGGAGGTCTGTGACCAGGGTAGTTCTACAGGGATCTATGCTGGGGCCTCTGATGTTTGTGATATATATGAACAATCTGCACATAAACGGGTTGGTTAATACATTTGCAGATGACATCAGATTGCTAAGGTTACAGACTGAGGAAGATTGTCAAAGTATACAGTGGGATATAGATCAGTTACAGAAATAGGTGCATAAATTGCAGATGGAGATCAATCCAAGCAAGTGTGAGATGTTACACTTTGCAAGGGGAAAATATACAATTTATGGTATGACCCTTAACATCATTGATGTACAGAGGGATCTTCGGCTCCAAGCCCATAACTCCCTGAAAGTGGCAACATAAGTAGATAGAGTGGTATAGAAGACATATGATATGTTTGCCTTCATTGGTCAGGGCAATGAGTACAAGAGTAACAAAGTCATGATGCAGCTTTACAGCATTTTGGTTAGGTTGCTTTAGTTTGCATTAGCAACCTGACTAAAGTGCGATAAAGCTGCATCATGACTTTGGTACTCGTATTATGTGCAGATATGGTCACCCCATTACAAGAAGGATAGGGACGATTTGGCAAAGATACAGAGTGGGTGAACCAGAATTATGCCTGGATTATGGGTTATTAACAGCAGGGAGGGGTTGGACAGATTCTTTTGAGTTCACTTTTCAAAGTCACTGGTTTCATTTTGTGTAGTCTGACTTTAAAGTACTTTCTACAACTGGTCTTTAATAACTATCGAAAACCAAGGTCAATATAATTTAACTTGTTTGGTTGACTTCCTCTTTACCTTGTGTAACCTACTTTACCTTCTGTAACACAATAATCCGATGATGGCATAATTAATATTCTGTCCGAAATTTTCATTCCATTCTTATTTTGTCTGTATTTATAATGCTAAAACCTGATGCTATTTTTTATAGAAACATAGATAATAGATGCAGGTGTAGGCCATTCGGTTCTTTGAACTAGCACCACCATTCAATATGATCATGGCTGATCATCCAAAATCAGTACCGTGTTCCCGTTTTCTCCCCATATCCCATGATTCCGTTAGCCCCAAGAGCTACATCTAACTCTCTTCAATACACCCAGTGAATTGGCCTCCATTGCCTTCAGTGGCAGAGAATTTCACAGATTCACAATCCTCAAAAAGCTTTTCCTCATCTCAGTCCTAAATGGCCTACCCCTTATTCTTAAACTGTGACCCCTGGTTTTGGACTCCCCGAACATCAGGAACATTTTTCCTGCATCAAGCCTGTCAAATCCCTTAAGAATTTTTTATGTTTCTATAAGATCCCCTCTCATCCTTCTAAATTCCAGTGAATATAAGCCATCCCAGGAATTAACCTGGTGAACCTATGCTGCACTCCCTTAATAGCAAGAATGTCCTTCCTCAAATTTAGGAGACCCAAATTACACACAATACTCCAGGTGTGGTCTCACCAGGGCCCTGTAGAACTGCAATGGGACCTCCTTGCTCCTATACTCAAACCCTCTCGCTATGAAGGCCAACATGCCATTTGCTTTCTTCACTACCTGCTGTACCTGCAACTTGTGCCTTTGTTAAATTATTGTTTCTCAGTCTTCATCTTCTGGCATTTTTTTATTAAATCTGTCTCCAATTTTATTTTCTCTGAAAATATGTTAACTTATTCCAACTCAGTTCCTAAAGTCTGAGCTCTCCATCATTTGCCAAAGTTTTGACTAACTTAAGTATATTTCAAGGTTGTGTTTGCTGTGTCCAAGTACACAATGTGTAAACTGAAAACAAAGTGGGTAGCATTTGACTGCTGGGACATATTACTTTCAACTTCCGTCCAGACTGAGCCACATTCATTTATTGAATCAGCAGTGTGTATTTCTGGGTATGCAAAAAAATGCAGACAAACAAACTTGTTGGTACCTTCCCATTGAGTAACATTTCTGTTGGAACTTGTGACTTTATACTTCTAACATGAAGGTGCAGGTTGTGTGAAGCTGTAAGGGGGTAAAATGCATCAAACTTTTGAGTTTGATTCTTAAACAAAACATCATGAAAAAGTATTTCTACATAAAATAACCAGGGTAGTGATTGAAATCTTATGTTTGAAAGTTGATGGGTATCAAATATTTTAGCATGAATTAAAATTGTTTTTCTTTGTATTGTGATAAATTCTGATGACATTTAGTAACCGAGAACATTGACAAATACATATGAAAATCTCTTTGTAATCTATCTTTAGAATGCAATAAGTCCGTTTCATGCAATCCAGGAGTATTCAATTTCTACAATTATTTGCGGACCCATCCTCTTCTATTGCGACGATATTTTGCTTCTTCAGAGAAGATGGTATCACAAATGGGCTTAACTGTGGAAAGTGGCTTGGCAGATAAAATAAGTCTAGCTGAAAGAAGACTATTCTTTACAACTGCAAATGCCCATTCTAAAGCTGGCTGTCCGATGCTAGCTCTTGAAGTCTTGTCGAAAATGCCAGTTGTCAACATGAAGTCAAAGATTTTACAAAATAAAGGAGGCTCTTATCTGACTGTCATTTCCTCAATAGAAAAAGCAAAGTGCACACATTTGGATTTTGATTCCTCTTCACCAACCGTAAATGGTTTTGGATCCAAAGCTGCTTCTAATTGGCTGTCAAATGGGCAATCTAGTTCATCACTTAGTCTTGATTGGAGTCAATCCTCAATAGTTGTTGAAGATCAGCCATTAGAATTAAAATGGGATAGTGATAAAGAGGATGACCAGGAAGAAGTTGGTCTTTCAATGAAAGAGATACATTCACCTTGTCCCAGCATTGAGGAGATACAAGAGAAACATTGTGGCAATGCAAATTTCACCAGTCCATTTGAAGAATTTTTATGTCCTTCAGAAGATGTTATAGCAGCACAGCTAAAATTTGGAGCATGTTTGAAAATACTCACATCGGAGCTGCGTACTCTCTCTACTGGTTATGAGGTGGATGGTGGAAAACTCCGCTGTCAGTTGAACAAGTGGCTCGAGAGGGAAATTATGGCCCTGCAGAAAACGTGCAATTACAATGTTGTGGAAGACAGAAAAGATAATTCCGAAGGTATCTGGGATGAATTACCCAATGGAGAGCAGATGGAAAATGGGGCCATTGACCAACAAAGGACATTGCACCACCAAGAGTATTTGCAAAGAAGGCGGCTGTGGCTTCGCCAAAACCAGCCGCTTCTAAGGATGTTCCTTAGTTATTGTAGTCTTCATGGATCACACGGTGGAGGTTTGGCATCGGTCAGAATGGAGTTGATTCTTCTCTTGCAAGAATCTCAACAGGTATTTTTAATATATTTATGTTAAGACCACACATTTTCTTGTGCCCTGGTGTAATAATTTCATTAAATTGAAGTTAGAATTTTGTACTCCCTCTAGTATGTTATTTGGTTGATGGATCTGCATATTTGGTTCCTAAGGAAGTATTAAAATTTCAAACTTTTGATTATTTTTTCCAATATTGGATTTTACTGTACTATAAATTTCAGAAGTTGTTATAATGTTACAATGAAAGAATGTAAAGTTGGCCATGAATTATTTTTAAAGTGGAATCTACTCATCAATTCACAGAAATCTTTAAATATAGGACACTTTCCATATACGGTTAATGTTATTGCAATTACCAATGCTACTAATTTTGCTACATCATTATTGTTTTCCAATTTCTCCGAATCTGCACTCGAACAGCATTTGTAACATTAATCAAGATTGTTGCCATTTTGTCCAAGTCTAAATAAACATAGAGCTGTGCATATTTAAAATCTAATACCATTTAACTCAAAACGTAGAATCTAATCATGCATTCTTTCATAGTTCAAGGGAGAAAACCACTTTGGGGGGTGCTGGGAGGGGGGAGAAATTCCACTTATATTTATAGTTTTATTTTAGCAGCCCCAATTCAAGGAACTATCTTTTTAAAGATACGTTGAAAGCTGATTGCATCCAATGGTTAGTTCATTGGTACAAACCTTTGTGCTGTATTGTTGATATCCATGCATATTAATGTTTTGGATTTAGGAGCATTCATTGGAACAGACTACTAGTCCTTTGCTACAACTGGCATCAATACCTCTCCTGTTCGCCTGTACAGCAAGTGCTAAAATTGTAGTGGCAAATCCCAGACTCCATCTGAGCAACCTTACTCATGATATTATGCATACCATCGTGGAATTTGATTCACCTCCACATCCAGACATCAGGAATAACCAGGTTGGTATTAAATAATTAACATTTCATAAAAATTTAAATATTTCCGTGACCAAATTGTTTAGTTCAAAAGATGCATTAGACATCCTAAAGGTGAAATCCAAAATACCAATTTTGACACTGATTTTGTTTTGAAGCCTCTTTATTTATTTGTTTCCCACAGAAGCTTAATAAGCAAGCATTTTGTATTTTTTTATAAAGCTTCAAACAAGCTACTGATAATCCATGATTAGTTATAGTTCATGTACTTTCTTGTTGGCACCAAGTACTGGCACCAAGTACATTATTCTTAAATGAAATTAAGGATGCTTTTTATTATAGTCCCAGACACATACCTACCATTGTTATGGTCAGTCCATAAATGTTGTACTTTTTGCATGTTACTGCCAATGTAACTTAAATTTAAACTACTTTTATAAGTTCTTGTAATCTGGCAAGAGGGCTCAAAATTAATGTGTTTTTTTTTTTAATGATGCATAAGTAGAGTGCGGGGTATATTTACAGCTTTTATTATGTTTATTTCCAAGATGACTTAGAAACATTACAGCAATTGGCTTGGTGAAACCCATTATCTTTTTTTGCTGATTTAAGCGAGTATATCCTGGATTCTGTTACATACCGTGCCCTCCATAATGTTTGGGACAAAGACCCATCATTTATTTATTTGCCTCTGTACTCCACAATTTGAGATTTGTAATAGAAAAAAATCACATGTGGTTAAAGTGCACATTGTGAGATTTTATTAAAAGGATTTTTATACATTTGGTTTCACCAAGTAGAAATTACAGCTGTGTTAATACATAGTCGTCGGCCCTCCCATTTCAGGGCACCATGATGTTTGGGACACATGGCTTCACAGATGTTTGTACTTGTTCAGGTGTGTTTAAATGCCTCCTTAATGCAGGTAGAAGAGAGCTCTTAGCACCAAGTCTTTGCTCCAGTCTTTCCATCACCTTTGGAAGCTTTTATTGCTCTTCATCAACATGAAGACCAAAGTTGTGCCAATGAAAGTCAAGGAAGCCATTATGACACTGAGAAACAAGAATAAAACTGTTAGAGACAACAGCCAAACCGTAGGCTTATCAAAATCAACTGTTTGGAACATCATTAAGAAGGACGAGAGCACTGGTGAGCTTACTAATCGCAAAGGGACTGGCAGGCCAAGGAAGACCTCCGCAGCTGATGACAGAATAATAAAGAATCTATAATATAGATTCTATATAATTTCTCTATAATAAAGAAAAATCCCCAAACACCTGTCCAACAGATCAGAAACACTCTTCAGGAGTCAGGTGTGGATTTGTTAATGACCACTGTCCACAGAATACAGAGGCTACACTGCAAGATGCAAACCACTGGTTAGCTGCAAAAATAGGTTGGCCAGGTTAGTTTGCCAAGAAGTACTTAAAAGCGCAGCCACAGTTCTGGAGAAAGGTCTTGTGGGAAGATGAGATGATGATTAACTTATATCAGAGTGATGGCAAGAGCAAAATATGGAGAAGAGAAGGAACTGCCCAAGATCCAAAGCTTACCACCTAATCTGTGAAACACGGCGGTGGGGGTGTTGTGGCCTGGGCATGTATGGCTGCTGAAGGTACTGGCTCATTTATCTTCATTGACGAAACAACTGCTGATGGTAGGAGCATAATGATTTCTGAAGTGTATAGACACATCCTATCTGCTCAAGTTCAAACAAATGCCTCAAAACTCATTGGCCGGCGGTTCATTCTACATCAAGACATTGATCCCAAACATACTGCTAAAGCAACAAAGGAGTTTTTCGAAGCTAAAAACTGATCAATTGTTGTGGCCAAGTCAATCACCTGATCTGAACCCAATTGAACATGCCTTTTCTATGCTAAAGAGAAAACTGAAGGGGACTAGCCCCAAAAACAAGCATAAGCTAAAGATGGCTGCAATACAGGCCTGGCAGAGTATCACCAGAGAAGACACCCAGCACCTGGTGATGTCCATGAATCGCAGACTTCAAGTAGTCATTGCATGCAAAGGATATGCAATAAAATACTAAACATAACTACTTTCATTTACATGACATTGCTGTGTCCCAAACATTATGATGCCCAAAATGGGGGGACTATGTATAAACGCTGCTTTAATTTCTACATGGTGAAACCAAAATGTATAAAAATGGCCTTTATTAAAATCTGACTATGTGCACTTTAACCACATGTGATTTTTTTCTATTACAAATCACAAAGTGTGAGTACATAGGCAAGTAAATAAATGATGGGTCTTTGTCCCAAACATTATGGAGGGCGCTGTATTAGTCTGAAAGGACATTGAGATTTGGAAAGCCATGTGTTCCGATCTACCATGAATTCCAACTGCCCAAAACTGTTTGGCCTATCTTTACAAAATTCTGATAAATGTCCTATTTCACCCAACGGAAATTGCCCTGTGAGTTGTTTACAAATGTCATGTGAATTTATTTCCATAAATTCTTCAAAGCTTTCTCTTTATATGTATTTTTTGCAAAGATCCTCCTCACCAACTTTAGTATCATCAGTAGTCATCTGTGCTTGCCATTTGACTATTTGAATCTGCATTTATTTGTGCACAATTGAAAACATAATCTTCGCAATACAATACAATATATCTTTATTGTCATTGTACAGGAGTACAATGAGATTGGGAATGCACCTTCCATACAATGCAATAAATTAATTAGCTAAATTTATACAACCCAGTGAAACAAAATTAGAAACAGTTTTAAAACAGTATAAAGTTCAAGTAGGTCAGGCCCAGTTCATTGTGCAATGTGACCATCCGGCTCAGCAGGATCGGTTCATAGCAGCTATGGCCCTGGGGATGAAGCTGTTCCTGAGTCTGGAGGTGCGGGCGTAGAAGGCCTTATAGTGTCTGCCCGATGGTAGAATTTCGAACAGACTATTACAGGGGTATGAGGAGTCTTTGTGGATGCTGGTGGCTTTTCTGAGGCATCGTGTGTTGTAGATGCCCTCCAAGGCTGGTGGCTGTGTTCCGATAGTCTTCTGAGCTCTATGGACTACCCGCTGAAGAGATCTCCTCTCTGTCTCCGTGCAGCTGAGGTACCACACAGGGATGCCATGCGTTAGGATGCTCTCTATGGTGCAGCGGTAGAAGGTCGTCAGCAGCTGTTGGGGCAGAGCAGACTTTTTCAGTGTTCTTGGGTAGAACAGTCGTTGCTGTGCCTTCTTGACCAGCGCAGCGGTGTTAGTGGACCATGTGAGATCCTCCGAAATGTGAGTGCCCAGAAACTTGAAGCTGGACACTCTCTCCACACTGTTTTCATTGATAAAGATCAGAGCGTATTCCCCGTTGTGTGATCTACGGAAGTTGATGATCAGCTCCTTGTTTTGGAGGTGTTTAGGGACAGGTTGTTATCTGAGCATAAGATAGACTGTTGAATGAGATATTAGGCTGAATTCTGCTTGTCAGCACTGGTGAATTGGGAAGATTGAAAAAATTGAAAGATTTTCAACTTTAAAATAAAAGAGGTTCTTCATGTATTCCGGTGAATGTTAATCACTTCACTATCACTAAAAACAGATTACTTTGCTCAGTCATCTTATGTTCTGTTTGCAAATTAGATTGTACATTTGATTGTAGATTAATTGCAGACTGCACTTCAAAAGGGGCCACTAAAAAACAAATGTCCCTGGTGAAATATCCTGAAAGTGAAGAGGCACTTGTCAGTTTAAACAGTGATACCTCTTCCTCGTTAACATTCAGTGCGGGAGCACCTCAAGGCTGCATGCTCAGCCCCCTGCTCTACTCACTCTATACTCATGACTGTGTAGCCGGACACAGTGCGAACTCCATCTTCAAGTTCACCAACGACACCACCGTTGTTGGACGAATTACAGATAGTGATGAGTCAGAGAAAATAAGTGACATTGACCAAATAATGGCAGTACAACAACCTGGCTCTCAATATCATTGAAACCAATGAACTGATTGTGGACTTTGGAAGAGGAAAGATGAGGACCCACAATCCTGTTTATATGGTGGAGAGAGTCAAAAACTTCAAATTCCTGTGCGTGCATATTTCTGAAGATCTCTCCTGGACCCAGCACACTGGTGCAATTATAAATAAAGCATATCAATGCCTCTACTTCCTGAGAAGATTACGGAGATTCGGTATGTCAAAGAAGATTCTCTTGAACTTCTACAGGTGTACAGTAGAGAGCATATTGATTGGTTGCATCATGGCCTGGTTCAGTAACTTGAATGCCCAGGAGCTGAAAAGACTGCCAAAAGTTGTGAACACTGCCCAGTCCATCATCGGCTCTGACCTCCCTACCATCGAAGGGATTTATCGGAGTTGCTGCCTCAAAAAGGCAGCCAGCATCATCAGAGACCCACATCATCCTGGCCACACACTCATTTCACCCCTGTCATCGGGAAAAAGGTACAGGAGCCTGAAAACTGTAACGTCCAGGTTCAGGAACAGCTTCTTCCCTACAGCCAACAGGCTGTAACCTCACAAACACTACAACCTCAAATAAGCTCTGAACTTCAATAGACACATTATTATCATTATTATTATTGCACTATTATTGTTTGTTCTTTTGAGTGTGTTTCTATATATATATATATATACACACCGATGAGCCAAAACATTATGACCATTGACATTGATTATCTTGTTACAATGGCACCTGTCAAGGGGTGGGATATATTAGGCAGCAAGTGAACAGTTCTTGAAGTTAATGTGTTGGATGTAGGAGTAATGGGCAGGAGTAAAGACCTGAGCGACTTTGACAAAGGCAAAATTGTTATGGCCAGACGACTGGGTCAGAGCATCTCTGAAACGGCAAGGCTTGTGGGGTGCTCCCGGTCAGCAGTGGTGAGTACCTACCAACAGTGGTCCGAGGAGGGACAAACCACAAACCGGCAACAGGGTGTTGGGTACCCAAGGCTCATCAATGCGCGATGGCAACGAAGGCATATTAGGCAGGTGGTCATAATGTTTTGACTCATCGGTATGTATATACATATATATATATACACACACACACACACACACACATATATATATATATATATACACATACATGCATACACGTACATGCATACATGTACATGCATACACGTACATACATACACAAGCATATACACATGTATACATGCATGTATGTATATACATGTATGTGTATTTATATGTATATATACGCACACATACATATATATACATATATGCATATATGTACACACATATAAACATAGCACAAAAAGTAAGGACATTTTTGTTTGGTAGATTATTTCTTTGTTGTAACAATGCTTCTTGGCAATAAATCTTATACCGTTGGAAAGCCTGTTTATTTCCCTTTTAAATGGTGCCACATTTGTAAGGAACATGCATTTGTGGGATGAACAGCAAAGCTGAGTATGTGGGTTGCGCCCATGAAAAATCTGCCAAATCTTCTCTGCCAATGCCAAACAGCTTATTCTGCCATTGACTCTTGTTCGGTGTTGTTTGGTGGATTGGATGATTGAAGTCTGAAGAAACAAGACATATTGGCAATTTAACAATTTATTCATTTAATAAACAGGAGCCTCAGTAGCGTGTGGAAGAACCATACACAGCCACAACAGCCTGGCACCTCCTCCTCATGCTGGTCACCAGCCTGGTCACACACTGTTGTGGGATGGCATCCCATTCTTCACCCAGCATTTGTCGCAAGTCAGCCAACGTGGTTGTGTTGGTCACTCTGGCACGAACAGCACGCCCAAGCTGATCCCACAAGTGTTCAATGGGGTTGAGGTCAGGACTGCTGGCAGGCCATTCCATCCTCTCCACTCCCAAATTCTGGAGGTAGTCTCTGAGAAACCCTGCTCTGTGGGGGCGAGCATTGTCATCTTGGAGGATAGAGTTCGGTCCCAGACTGTGGAGATATGGGATTGCCACTGGTTGCAGAATCTCATCTCGATATCTCTGCATTGAGATTGCCTCCAATGATGACAAGCCTCGTTTTTCCAGTGAGGGAGATGCCGCCCCACACCATCACACTGCCTCCACCAAAAGATGTTACTCTATCGGTGCAGCAATCAGCATAGCGTTCTCCGCGTCTTCTCCACACTTTGACCCTATGATCCAACTGCCGTAGGCAGAATCTGGACTCATCGCTGAACATAACATTCCTCCACATGTTCAGGTTCCAGTGCACGTGTTGCCGACACCAGCGCAAACGGGCCTGACGGTGAAGGGCAGTCATGGCAGGCCTCCTGGCAGCCCTATTTGACCGGAGATCGGCTGCGTGCAGTCTGTTCCGAATTGTTTGGGCAGAGAGCCGTCGGCCATATCGTCCTGCAAACCTTGACTGCAAATCTGTAGAAGACAGCCTACGGTTCCTAAGTGCTGACAGGGTGAGGAAACGGTCTTCTTCGGGTGTCGTCTTCTTGGGTCGCCCACTTCGCGGCCTGTCTCTGACATCCCCCGTTATATGGAACTTGGCCTTCACTTTGGAGATGGTACTAGGGCTCACTCCAAATAATGCCGCAACTTGGTTTTGCGGAACACCAGCTTGAAGTTGCCCTATCGCACGGGCCCTATCCAGATCAGTCAAACGTGGCATGCCGATTCTTGGAGTAGACACCTACTGACCACTGTAGCAGGGCCCATGCTCACAGATGCTGCCAATCAGGTGCCAATCAGGCACCTGATTGTCAGCACCTGGGGGTACCAGAAGATCAAAACAAGAGTCAATAGCAACAGCAGAATAAGCTGTTTGGCATTGGCAGAGAAGATTTGGCAAATTTTTCATGGGCGCAACCCATATACTCAGCTCTGCTGCTCATCCCACAAATGCATGTTCCTTACAAATGTGGCACCATTTAAAAGGGAAATAAACAGGCTTTCCAACGGTATAAGATTTATTGCCAAGAAGCATTGTTACAACAAAGAAATAATCTACCAAACACAAATTTCCTTACTTTTTGTGCTATGTTTATATGTATGTATGTGTATATACATGTATATATATGTGTGTGTGTACTTGGAAAGGGTATTTATACACACTGAACTTTTTTCTCTTGTTTATAATATTGTTTACAGTGTACTATGTTTACATATTCTGTTGTGCTGCAGCAAGTAAGAATTTCATTGTGCTGTCTGGGACACATGACAATAAAATACTTGACTCTTGATCAATTTATTTTTGCTTCCCTTGTAGTTGCATTTCAAAATCCAGCAGATGGCAGCTGTTGACACTCTTTAACTTTTTACTTTGCTACAAAGATTTGTTTTAAATCCAAAGTTATTAATGAAACAGTCAGGTTTTGTGTAACATGAGCAACTTGAGTTTATTTGTACAATATTAACCTAAAAGGCAAGAGATTGAGGTAATATTTTATTCAATTTGCTGCCATTCTCAACTGAATGTACATTAGATCGATATGTTCTTGTCACCGGCATTTTCTGTCCACTTCACTAAATCTCTTCAGTTTTACAATATTGTATGATATGCAGCAATAAAAATAGCTGTTTAGTCCTCGTCTTGCTTTCTGTAAGGACTACATCCCATCCCCTTAGTTTCTCCATTGCTTTGCTTCTGCACTTATGAGACTTTCACATCCGTGCCTCTGAGATCTCTTCCTTGTTCCACAACCATAACTTCCTCTCTTACTATAGTTGACAGACTCCCTGACTACAAATCGTATATCTCCAGCACCTTTGCTCTCATTTCCCTCTCCTCCCGGACAGAGCAAGGATGGAGTTCACCACTTGGCTTTCCTCCCAACCAGCATCCGCATTCATGGAGTCAAACTTCACAATTAATAGCACCAATTCGACTCCACCATCGCACACTTTCTTCCACTCCTTTTCTAGCAATTCTATGAGACCATTCACTTTGTGACTCCTTGGTCCACTTTTCCAGGAAATGGTCCATCATCCAGGGACCAAACAGTCCTTTCAGGCAAAGTAGTAACTTGTGCATTTCTTTCAATCTGATGTACTGCATTTTACGTTCACAATGTGGTCTCTACATTGTAAAAAACAGTCATAGATTGGGTGACCACATTGCGGAACACTATTCATTGTGCAGAGGTGAAACTGAATTTCCAGTTGCTTCCCAGGTTAATTCTCCATCCCACTCCAACATTGTTTATCTATCTGTGGCCTTTAATGTTGCTTTAATAGATCAAAAATAAGATTAACCTCTCAGCACGTTACAGTTTTCTATGCATGCAATCAAATACAACAGTTTTTACTGACTTTTTCCTGTTTCAATCAAAACTAGCTGGTTCTACAGTAGGTTATCTATCTATAATATTCACTCAGTTTTTCTCTCTCCAATGGCACTGCCTAATCATCTTGACATTTTTCATGGCCTTAACCTTCATTTAACAGCTTTTACCTGTTCCTTTACTTGTTTTTATTCTTTAACTTCCCTCCTTAACTGATCAACTAGATAGTCTTACTCTTTCAAAAATATTTTCCTTGCCCTATCCAATCTTCCTTCAAAATATTTGTAGCATAAACTTGTTTTCTTTCTTTCCCCATTCTGCTGAAAGATCTTTGAAAGATCAACTGCTTTTATTTTCATGGCGTGCTGGGTACTTTCCAGCATTCTTCATGTAAATTACTCTGTGTGCAGTGGTAGACTTGCTGTCTTACAGTGTCAGAGACCCAGGTTCGATCCTGAATATTGATGCTCTGTACGGAATTTGCACATTCTTCCTGTGACCGCATGATGCAGTTTGCTCCCACATTCCAAAGACATGTAGATTTATAGGTTAATTGGCCTCTGTAAATTTTTCCTAGTGTGTAGCACAGGACTAGTGTATGGGTAATCATTGGTGGGCATGGCTTCGGTGAGCCGAAAAGCTCGTTTCCACCCTGTATCTCTAAAACTAAAATTAAAAAATGTGAGTTATGATGCTAATGGGCTAATTCCTTGAGTAAAATACCAGGAAGTACAAGAAGTTTCTTCCTTTAAGCACCATGTTTCTTCTGAGCATATTATCGTTTCATTTTCAAAAATTACACAAAACTAATATGTCGATCGCTTGTCCAACTGCTTTCCTTGTTCTAGAATTGCCTTCTCCCATTTAAATAGACCCAGTCTTTGTGGTCTTAATACAGAAACCACTGTTGTTCCTGGGTAAACGCATACATCATTTAAGCCTTGGGGCTGTAAACAACTTAAAATAAAGCAAAGGCTTCAGGGGCAGAATCTAACATAAGCACATGCTTTTGAGCATTCATACTGGATAACTTATTTTAAGTACTAATGAAAGGTTTATTACCCAATTGGCTTTCATACATTGGTTGGTGTACCATGATGCTTTCAAAAATGAATGAAGCATATTGTAAGTTCTTAATCACATCATTGGAAACTGTCAACATTAACAGTATCTCGTAAGAAACACTGTGTATAACTGCTTAAAATAGCTTTGTATTTTGTTTAACAAATATTGAGTGGCAATAGCACATCCATTAATGTTGCCTAGGGTAAATACATTTTGTTTAATTTCAGATCCACATATTGCACACTATTGCTGCTTCGCTGTCGGCATGCCTCTACCAGTGTCTGTGTGATGGCCACAGTAACGGGTAAATGTGAATGTAATATATTCAATTAGAACGTTGTACTTTCAAATGAATTTATTTCCTTTGTCCATTCTTTGTGGAAGTGTTGAAAGTAACATTGTTTAATTTTCAACACTCAATATTTCACATAAGGTGGTGTTTTGTATTGAAAAGCCCAGGCATTGAAAGGCTATGTCTGATTTTACAGTCGTGTCAAAGTGTGGCACAAAATTGTCCTTATCCAGCAATCACAAGCATGCACTTTTAAACAGTTAAAGGATAGCAGTCAGCCCAATAAAGGCTGTGACAAGTGCACTACGCATGCTATTTCAGTTCAATAAACATTGAAACAAAAAATGGAACCTCTGGTTTACCCGTTTGCTTAGCTCATTGAAGCATTGTCCAATGTAACATCAATGGATTAACCAAATTGGATTTGCATTTAATTCTGGTCGTTGATCCATGATAATTTCTTTCAGACTTCTTGTAGAATACTTTAAATGCAGATTATTCTGAACAGAATCAAAAAACTTAAATGTCCTTTTTTTTTGTTTCCTTTCTTTGCCCCTAATCTTGTCATGCAACTAATGTGCATACTGCTCCAGCTGCTTCTTTTGCAGATATGCTGCATCTTTTGTTGTGAATTTGTTATCAACTACTTGTGTTTCTCATCGTGTCCTCCTCATTCATTTACACTGTGTGGCCATAGTTCTCATTACCAGCTTCTTACCATTTCAGTTTATCTTTTGTTCTATCTTGCATTTGACTTATTTGGTGTTATTCTCTCATTAATAGTGTTTTTTCATCACCACCTGCTTTTCCATATGTTTTTCTTTCATTCACTGTGAAAGAGGCTGTTTGCCCATTGAATCTATGGTTGACATCAGTGCAATCACATCAGTCCCATTCGTCCACTTATCTTCCTGCAATGTATTCAATCTTTCATGCCCATCAGCCCCCTTCCCCCCCCCCCCCCTCCCCTCCCCTCCCCTCCTAATCTCCAGCCACCCATTACACTTGAGGCAATTTATGGTAACCAACAAACCTACCAGCACATCTTTGGAATGTGGGATGAATCAAAAGCACCCATAGAAAGGCCACTTGTTCACAGAAAACATGCACACCCCACGGAGCAATAGCACAATGCCAGGATCGAGGTTCGTGTTTATTTCCTTTGCATCAACCATGCCAGATTACAAAGGCAAACCCATATAAATAATTCTTCTTTCCACCAATTATTTCTGTCTCCCTGCTTTTTAATTCCCCTTTTCTTGACCCACTTCTCCTCCACCTCCATCACCCAGGTCTTCATAATTCCCATTCCACCTTTGTGCTAATACTCATTGTTAGCACAATTTTATTCAGTTTCATTTTAACCCCCAAATGACATTGTGTCATGTCAAGTCCACTTTGGTTACCATAAAAATAGCATAATCAACATATTCTCTCCTATCTTACAATGCTTTCTTTATTTATCTATAATTATATATGTATGTTGATCTTGTTTGTAAATCTGTCAGCATTTTTCCTACGTGAACATTTTTCTGTTCTTGCAGACACTCCTTTTTCAATCTCAGTATATATACTATTTTCTTGTCATATTGAAGGTTATGGCAGTTATAAGCAACTTCCATTTCTGTTCACCTATTCTTTCTCATGTCTTCATTTTTAAGTACTTTGCAATATCTTGTGCAGTCTCACTCATTCATACCCTTCCACTCTGTTTATTAGTCAACATTTTTCTCTCTGGAGTGTGATGTGAATTGTGAACCATTTAAGAAGTGACATCTTACATTTCATTGGAGAAAAAATATATGTTTTGTCTCTTACAGTTCTTTATATGCAAACCAATTCACTGGAATGGACTATCAGAGTTTTCTGTTTACACAGCAACGTTCAAACAGAGCAGCGAGTTTAGATTGCTCAGTGACTCCCAATACATCTCCTGACCAATGGCCAGGTAATTTAGATATTTTTGCAATTGTTTTTTAAATATTGAATATTTGCTATTCATTAAACTTCTGTGTGCCATTACATACTCTGTTCTATTTAGATTTTGAAGATGGGTACATGATAGAAATGGATAGACCCAAAACGCTGGAGTAACTCAGCGGGACAGGCAGCATCTCTGGAGTGAAGGAATGGGTGAAGCTTCGGGTCGAGGCCCTTCTTCAGATTGAGTCAGGGGAGAGGGAAACTGGAGATATGGAAGGGTACAAAGTGAATGTAAGGTGTGAAAATGACAGATCAAAGCATACCATGATCAAGGAAATGTATGGTCAAGGAAACCAATCATGGTTGGTTGAGAGGAAGGTCACAATGAGGCATACAAACAGTAAAATTAATCAGGACAGTGAAACTAGTCGGAGAACTAGGGTGGGGGAGGGACGGAGAGAGGGAAAGCAAGGGTTACTTGAAGTTGGAGAAATCAATGTTCATACTGCTGGGTTGTAAGCTGTGGTAGGAATGTTGATGTTGAATATTCTGAATATTTATACAAATCTGAATATTTACTCCCTTCTATAATTCACAGGAATAAAGGAACTGATTCAGCTCTTAAATTCAGCTGGAGATGAAGACAAGCCCAAATTAACAGTTCTACTTTGTGAGGTGTTGACAGCAATTTATCTCAGCCTTTTTGTTCATGGTTTGGGAACTCATTCTAGTAATGAGCTCTTCCGTGTCGTAACTCATCCTCTTAACAGTAACATGTGGGCTGCAATTTTTGGTGGAGGTGCCCATGTACCTGCAAAGAACCAAATCCAGGCCACAGCTACTACAGGTTGGTTGACATTACTTCACCTTGTGTGTCTTTAATTATTCACTGTTAAATGTAGAGTCATAAAATGAGAAGCACTATTGTTGCGTGTTTTTTTTCAGTTTGATCAGAATTATACCATGAGAAACAATGAATAACTAAATCAGGTATCATTTGCCTTTGTTTGTACTATAACCATTGCAGAGCTTACTATAAGAACATCTTTTAAATGATTTTATCCCAGAGACTTTGTTGTACTGCTGTGAAGTTTCTTTAAATAACTGTGAATTTAGGTCAAACCTTTTCGTAATGGTCTATTATGAAATTAACCAAGTAAGTTAACGATTTTTAATCTAACCTTAGTTGGAATAGCGTGCAGAAGTTTAGAGGTATAGCAATATTAATGCAGTCCAAAGACGTACAGGCATGTAGGTTAATTGGCTTGATAAATGTAAAAATTGTCCCTGGTGTGTCTAGGATAGTGTTAATATGCGGGGATCGCTGGTTGGCGTGGACCTGGTGGGCCGAAGGGCCTGTTCTGTGCTGTATCTCTAAACTAAACTAACATGCCAGGTTTATCTTAAAGCTTCATGCGGACGCAGAATTAAAATTAATTGCATTAAAATTAGCTGACTTGTTTTGCAATTACTCATTTTGGCTCAGATGAGTAAATAGTTGTGCTTAAGTAAAGGTGATTGGGGTGTGTATAATCAGAAATATTACAATAATATTCACACATTCAATGTCCTCAGTGTTCATGGCATAGTCCCAGGATTACATTTAAACATGATAATACTAGGTGATTAGATGTCCAGGACATTAGGGGGGTGTAATGTAAAATAGAAGCCAAATCTCTCGGGGAAAAATTATTGTCTATTGACAAAATACCTTGCTCCTCCTGTGAGGTGTACAGATTCAATTCAGTACTCCATTTAAGTAACAAAATAAGAGACCAAGTGCAGGAATAATTCAGCAGATCCGGCAGCGTCTCTGTCGAACATAAATAGGTGATGTTTCGGGTTGGGACCCTTCACACTGATTGGGGGGGAGGGCGGGCAGGGGGGGAGAGAGGTAGAAGAGAGAGGAGCAGGACAAAGCCTGGTAGGTAATTGGTTGGCAGTTAAGTTGCAATGCTGTGAATAAGGATTGAGCAAAAAACATTTTACAAGAAAGGTTGTGGAAGTGAGAAAATTGTAATTGGATTACTTGTATATCTACTAGGAACTGAATCTTGGGTAAACTAGATTTAGTTAGATTTAGTACTACTGCATCAAATTCACCCTTGCATTGGAGTCATATTAGAGTTTTAAGGTAGAGATAGATAGATAGATTCTTGATTAGTACAGGTGTCAAGGGTTATGGGGCAAAAGCAGGAGAATGGGGTTAGGATGGAGAGATAGATCAGCCATGATTGAATGGCAGAGTAGACGATGGGCCGAATGGCCTAATTCCGCTCCTATCACATGACATGACACTAATGACAACTGGTGAAAGATGCACTTGGCTTTATTCAGACTCCTATTTGGGAGGATAACACTCAATTACTACTATTTCAAGACACAAGGTGATCAGTCTCAGTCATATTTCTGGCTTCCCTTTGTTCCCTGAGTTCCAGACTTTGGTTCTCATCTTGCAAATGTGCAATTTGCAAATTCCGTCAGTCCAGAATTTTGTTAGGAGTTAAGTCCCATTTCCAAGACCTTTCTACCCCCTGTTATTTCTGTTCGCCAATGAAGCGGGACTGTTTTCCAATGAAACAGTACCACATCGGCAATCCAAACCAAGTCTTGCCTGTTTCATTGATGTGTCACAGGATTATCTCCAGTTTTCACCACAAATTGTGTCTCATCCTAGTTTTTATGTGCTGAGCCAATCGGGTACTGAGAACAGTAAAAATGATTGCTCCTGAGCAAGATCAAAGTACAAAGAACTCATTCCCACATGGGTCTCATGACTAAGTCTGATCACTGAGGTATTTTGCTGCCTTTAACTTAAATATCTCTTACTGTAGTGTCAGACAGCTCTTCTGTCTGCCATCAAGACCTTGGATGTTATTGGAGATGTGCGAGAGTGGGTTTATTATTTCTTATTTCACCTTCGACAAATGTTCATTTCCCAGTTAATTGGGCTTCTGCAACCTTGAGTCTTGATCAACATAGAAACATAGAAAAAATAGGTGCAGGAGTAGGCCATTCGGCCCTTCGAGCCTCAAGGTAGCTAACTTCAATGTTAACGATTGCTACTTACAAACCAGGGAGAACATTGCCCCTTAACGCATGCCAATCTGTTAATCTTGAGGTTCACCCTTTCAATTAAATTGTTATCAATGCACAATGGCTCACAAGGCAGCTGTTGTACATTAATTCCAGGCAATAAATTTATAGTTTTTCAGGATTTTGCCTTTGAAGTACCTTGACCAGTGTTATGTATTGGAGTCCCCACATTTGTCAAGTTTAAAGGGAATTTAAAACCAAAAGTGGTGTCTCCACCCTTTCAAAAGTGCTGTCACTGGCAGGGCAATCATGTTTTGTCTTCAAATTTAAGCTAAAATTAGATTATTTGGGATTTTCTTTTCACATTACATTCAAAGCATTCAAAACATGATTCCTTGGTCATTGTAAACATCCTCTGTAATAATATCTAAAAGATTGTGGTGGTTTCTCACTAAACATCTCCAGCTATGGAGATCATAGCTGGTCTCCAGCAGAAACTTTCTTTCTCTTTGTAGTTCAAGTTGACTAAAAGTACTTGTCAGGTCCTCAAAAATATCTATTACAATTGGATTGGAAAAAAAAGGAATCATTTTCAATGAACAACATTAAAATTAAGCCCTATTTTAGGCAATAAAGGACCTCCTGTGGACATTATTAGAAAAAAATAAAACTTGTACGCATCCTCTTGTAGACACAACTTCAGATTCCAAGGTTGTATTGTTCTTGAATTATGCACGGGATGTGTATACATCATTCTTATGGTATTTGCAATATTCCATTTTTTAAACAAGAATAAAAGATATATATTTGAATTGAAACAAATAAATGCAATTTCAAAACTGCATCAAAAATAATCTCGATAATGTGCCTAAAAAATAGATCTGAAAATAGATCTCATCAATTTTCAATGGGAAAAGATTAATTTAGTCTATGAGGGGGGGGACTTTGGGGATTCCTTTGGGGATTTTTGAAAAAAATAATAGGTGTAGTGCATATACTTAATCCTAACCTAATTTACCTGCCAAACTTTAAATTGCTCCTGAGCTATGTGAAGGATACGTGGGCATTCAAGTGTATTATATATTTGTGGATAAAACAAGTTCCAGGTGGATAAAAATGGGGAAGAGGTGGAGAGAAAAAAGGGTTGGCCTGAGATGGGGCAGAATGATACAGTGAATTTCTGCGTGTGAATAATGGGACACACTGCTTTTTGAAGTGGAATAGAAGCAGAATATATTCTGAATATCTACTAAATGCTGGAAATACCAATTATTCAAAATCATTGGCCACATTCAGTACAGAATGCTGTAATCTGTGTCGTTGGAAGAAGAAGTGCTCTTCTTGGGCCTCTGGGGAAAAGTATTGCAAAAGTGTAGGAAGCAAGGAGAGTGAGGTTAGTTGGGAGTGAGATATATAAGTAAAATGACAAGAAACACTGCGTCATGCTTCTAGTCCGAGCATGGTTGTTCCACAAAGCAGGCATCCAATCATTATTTGTCTTTCCAACTTAGAGACTGGTTTGTTGTAAATACGGTATACAAGTTAAAAGTCTTATAAATAAATAGCTGCTTCATATGGATTGTATGTTCAGGATTACGAATGGTCGCGAGGAAGGAAGTAAAAAGACAAGGGTTGCGCCCCCTGTGGTTTCACAACAATGATCAGTGGTAAGAAGAGAGGATATTGGTTGAGAAGGAAGAGGAAATCAAAAAGCCCTAGAGGCAATAGGCCCTTAGAACTGCTGTAATATGAGGTGAAGGTAGGATGTGTCTGCTTACGGCATCATATTGCAGTTGTCAAAAATTATGGAGAATGATTTATTGAAAGTGAAAGCTAGAGGAATGAAAAATAAATACATTTGGAATCCTATCCGAGTTGTGAATATGGCCAAGAGTGATGAGAGCAGAGTTCGGGAAACCGATCACACATAGTCAAAGACCCTGACACCTTTCGTCAAAAGAGAATTCTTCTCCCAGCTGTAGTATTTTGCTTATAGATTGGCCATAATTTGTTTGATTGCTGTAAATAGGACCATTTTAAAAAGACTGTTGGAGGATGTCCTTTGCCAATTCAATATATAAAAACAAACAGGTTGATGCTTTCAGAGGGCTAAGATGAACTTGTGTTGTTGTGAGAATATGGGGACACTGCATTTAGTTATGTCATAGATGACTTGAGATTGAAATGGGATACTCTCATAAAGTGACCAGATAATATCTCCTTGACATAGCACACAGGAATTCCTTAATGTGCAATAAATGTAAGAGTAACCGTAATATGTAAATGGTGCTTGTGCTCCAGCTTCATGCATTGGCCAGAGGTTTCCCTCCATAAATATGCTCAACTGTGGCTGCAAAATAAGATTGTTTGAAAGAGGAATTGCAGTTCACTCAAGGTGTAATTCGCTTTCTTCCCCTAAAAGAGCAAAACTCACTTTGTAGGTAGAACAGTTCTGAAAATAAATCCACTTTCTTGCAGCCAGATTCAGTGATCTGTTTATGAAAAAATCTGAATCCACAAATGCTTAATGTGAGTAGCATTTTACCACTCTGCTGTAGTGATAGTATTTGAAATTAGCAATATTTGTCTTAAGTATTATAGCAGTATATGCAAAAATACTTTTATTTCTAAGGAGAGAGTCTTTACTTTGTTAGTTTTATATTTCTCTTTCCTTCATTTCTTCCACGTCATTCTCATTGCTTTTCCACTGATGAGATAATAACAGTAGAAGCATTAGAAGAGTTGTCTGATCCAGAGCTGCAGATTGATCCCTACCATTTCAGTATGTCTGAGGCTGAAGTAGTTAAGGTTACTGGTGAGGTTGGTGAGTACTTAGACTGCCTCATATTTGTGTGTTATGGCTTTTCCAGTTAACTACAATCAATCAAGGCTAGATATGAGTAACTAAATATTGTGAAGGTGCCATTGCATTTTAAACTAACTTATTTGAATGTACATTTATCCATGCGTAATTGTCTATCAAGTGCAAGCAATAAATTACCTCAATGTTTTTAAATGTTCTTAATGTTTTACTATTAATCTTGTCGCTGTGATCTGTTTGAGCTGAAAAATTGTCATTTCTGCAACTGGATTTTTTTTCTTCATATTTAAGTACGGTGCGTAGAAGAGCTGTGAAGGCATAAAACCTAGAGAAGTAATGTTTCAGATATGGCTAATTAGATAAAAACTACCATAGCAAAGGAAAGGTTTATAAATTTGCCAGCAAAAGTAGACCTGAGGATTACATTCACACAGGAGGATGAAGATATTGATAAATATTGAGTAGATGACTTAAAAGCAAAAGTAGACTACAAGTGTTCTTATTGAAAGGAAAAATTAGCCAGGACAAACATAATTTCCTCCCAGTCAGTCACCAGGATTCATAATATAGAATAAGGAAATTGCAGAGAAATTAAAGAAAAAAATTAATTGATATTAAAGAAAATATGCACATCCTGCTAGACATAGTATGGAATCAGAGAACCTAGTGAACTTAGAGAGTACCAAGGATAGTTATACAGTACAGAATCAGGCTCTTCAGCTTAACTCATCCATGCCAACCCAGTTGCCTGACCTGAGGTAGTCCCAGTTGCTTGAGTTTTGCCCATATCCTTCTGCACCTTTGCAATTCATATACCTAGCCAAATGTCTTGTAAACATTGTAATTGTACCCGCCTCTACCACTCCCTCTGACAGCTCATTCTACCTACCCATCATCTCCTATGTGAAAGAAATAGAAACATAGAAACATAGAAAATAGGTGCAGGAGGAGGCCAGTCGGCCCCTCGAGCCAGCACCTCCATTCATTGTGATCATGGCTGATCGTCCCCAATCAATAACCCGTGCCTGCCTTCTCCCCATATCCCTCGATTCCACTAGCCCCGAGAGCTCTATCTAACTCTCTCTTAAATCCATCCAGTGATTTGGCTTCCACTGCCCTCTGTGGCAGAGAATTCCACAAATTCACAACTCTCTGGGTGAAAAAGTTTTTTCTCACCTCAGTTTTAAATGGCCTCCCCTTTATTCTAAGACTGTGGCCCCTGGTTCTGGACTCGCCCAACATTGGGAACATTTTTCCTGCATCTAGCTTGTCCAGTCCTTTTATAATTTTATATGTTTCCATAAGATCCCCTCTCATCCTTCTAAACTCCAGTGAATACAAGCCTAGTCTTTTCAATCTTTCCTCATATGACAGTCCCGCCATCCCAGGGATCAATCTCGTCAACCTACGCTGCACTGCCTGAATTACAAGGATGTCCTTCCTCAAATTAGGAGACCAAAACTGTACACAATACTCCAGATGTGGTCTTACCAGGGCCCAACACAACTGCAGAAGAACCTCTTTACTCCTATACTGAAATCCTCTTGTTATGAAGGCCAACATTCCATTAGCTTTCTTCATTGCCTGCTGTACCTGCAAGCCAACTTTCAGTGACTGGTGTACAAGGACACCCAGGTCTCGCTGCACCTCCCCCTTACCTAACCTAACTCCATTGAGAAAATAATCTGCCACCTTGTTTTTGCCGCCAAAGTGGATATCCTCACATTTATCTATATCATACTGCATCTGCCACGCATCTGTCCACTCACCTAACCTGTCCAGGTCACCCTGCAACCTCCTAACATCCTCTTCACAGTTTACACACAGCTTTGTGTCATCTGCAAATTTGCTAGTGTTGCTTCTAATTCCCTCTTCCAAATCATTTTTTTATATATGGTAAACAGTTGCGGCCCCAACACCGAGCCTTGCGGCACTCCACTCGCCACTGCCTGCCATTCGGAAAAGGACCCGTTTACTCCTACTCTTTGCTTCCTGTCTGCCAACCAATTCTCTATCCATGTCAACACCCTACCCCCAATACCATGTGCTCTAATTTTGGTCACCAATTTCCCGTGCGGGACATTATCAAAGGCTTTCTGAAAGTCTAGATACACTACATCCACTGGCTCCCCTTCATCCATTTTACTTGTCACATCCTCAAAAAATTCCAGAAGATTAGTCAAGCATGATTTCCCTTAGGCTGAATAGGCTGGACCATTTTTCTTTGAAGTGTGGAAGCCTGAATCATTAGGTTATACAAAATCTTGATGGGTTTGAATAAGGTGAATGCTCATGGTGTTTTAACAGGGTGGGGATGAAGGAGGGATCCCCCCCCCCCCCCCAAGAGAATGGGTGTAAAACAAGGATTGACTTCAAATCTAAGGGATAGCATTCACTCAGAGTGGTGTACCTTTGGAATTCTCTACCCCAAGGGTTGTGGATCTCAATCATTGTTTTCATTCAAAACAAAGATAAATCGATTTCTGGAAATTGAGGAAGATGGGAATGGCTGATATTCTACCTCCATGCCATTTTGGAAAATCAGCTGTGAATCTTGACAAAAAGTGGAGCAGTCTGAAATGACTGACCTGCCACTGTCCTGTTACTCTGAATCCTGCTTCTCTATGCATTGCTGTTTGAGTTGGATTTTCTTTTGTTTGTTACTTTAATATAAATATGTGTTTTCTTTTTTTTAATTGAACTGGTAATGAACTTTTCTATTTCATGTCTGAATTTCTGTTAAAAAAAGTTTTTAAATTGTTAAAGTGGTTGATACATAAATTGCAGTTTTGTGTATGTTTATGCATGTCTTCTGCTGTAACTATAGTTTTCTATTTATCTCCTAAACTCATGCATTGGAGAAATACGCCTGCTATAGTTGCATGAGGGCATGAATTTGTATGTTCGGCATCTAGTCTAATTATGTTTCAAAGGGAATTGGAATTGATTTGGAATTTCAGAGAAATAATGCTGACACTTGCATCTATTTATCCTTATAAATGTTTCCCTTTCCAATTTGCTTTTTTAAGACTGAAACAACATATTTTAATTAATAAGTTAATTGTTGGGATGAATAAATTCTGGTAAATGAAAGTCAATCAAATTTTATATACTGGAAATCAGAAATACAAACAGAAAATTGTGGAAATGCCTTGCAAGTTAAGTGCCATCGAAAAGAAGAAACAGTTAATGTTTCAGGTTAATTTTCCCCATCCAAAAGAAAGGTCTGAAATGTTAACTTTTTCTCTTTCCACAAATTCTGCCTAACCGACCAAGTCAAAGAAATATAGCACAGAAACATGCCCTTTGATCCACTGGATCCATACCCAATCATCCTTAATATTTTAACACATATCTTGCTCGAATCTATTTTATTCTCCCTACATTTCCATCGGCCCTTTCCATATATTCTATCAATCACCAACATAATAAGCATAATTTACGAAGGTGGTTAACGTATCATCCCATTTCTGGGATGTGTGGAAGCGGGAACACCTGGAGGTAACCCTTACCATTACATACAAACTGCATGCAGACAGCACCAAAAATCAGAATATTACCCATTGTTGGAGCTATGAGGCAGCAGCTCTACCAGCTGCACCACTGTGCTGCTCACCATTTTCTGTTCTTGTTTAAGTTCTAATAAACATGTTGCCATAAGAAGTCGGTAATTTTTAATTACAGGTCCCACTGATGATAACTATGACAGCCATTTGAAGAGCATAACATCAAGACCTATGATCAGAGATTCCAAAACGGCCTCCCCCAACCATGCTTCTCCTGATGTAAACCAGAGGATTCCTGTTTATAAAGAGAATTTTATCCCACCAGAGCTTAGTATCTGGGATTACTTTATTGCAAAGGTATGTATCAATTTGAGCAAACTTAATTTCATTTAATTGAAAACATGGAGATTAATGAAGTTAGATTTTGGAACATGTGGACCTTGACCAGCAAAACATAAAATATTCAAACAAAATGTTTTCTCTTTGTGTGAGAACAAACAAATCTGAGCATTTGAAAAACCATATTTACACCTAAAAGTGCCATTGTTAAGGAAATGTAATTAATTCAGACCTATTTGTGAAACCTGCCTTTGAAATGTACACCAAAAACGCATTTGATGGATAACATGGGTTTATTTTTAATTCATGGTGAATTATCTTTGTAAAGTGATACTATCCCAGGATCTTGTGGTCATGTTGACATGTAAACTAAAATAAATTGGGTTTACTCACCCATGTAATCCCTGCTTGCAATGTTGCATAAAACCATTTCTAGCCTGTCTCTCTTAATTCTTTGCTTACAAGCTCCAATCTTTAAATGTACTATTTCCCAATGGTTCATTATTACAGCCTGGAAGTTGTTCCAGATTGAAAATTATTTAAATTATTCTGTTATTGTAAAGCCTAAAGTTATAATCCTACCTGAAAGAGCTCTCGTAATCTGTTGATGGTTGCATTCTCACTCTGTTGAATATTAAGTGAATATTGTAAATGCTGAAAACATTCTAGCCATGTACCTCCTGGAAATGACAGTCTCAATACCATGTGATTTATTCTTGGAACAGGAAGATGTTACAGTTGAAAAGTATTTTTAAATGAATAGAGCAACAGTAAAGAGGATGAGTGATTTTCAAAAATCTCATCTACAGGCAACAAATGTTCTACCTTTTCCATTTATTTTGTTAACAGGCAGAAGTAATACCACTACACAATAGGAGGCATAGAATAAAGAGTAAAGGACTCCCAAGAGTAGTTTTACAATCTGAAAGGATGCAAGTTTGTTTGAGATTGAGATTTAAAAAGCTAAAAATCTAAAACAGAAACTCGCCTCTCTTCATAACCTGCCTGTCCTGAATTTGGCAACTTGGTATAGACCTCTATATTTAAAGAAGCATACACTTGCATTGGTGGGAGTGCAGAGAATGCTTACTCGGTTGATTATTGGGATGAAGGGTTTTGCACATGTAGAAAGATTGAGTAAGCTCCTTCTATGCTCATTGAAGTTGAGAAGAATGAAAGGTAATTTTATATATTTAAAAGTTCTGAAGAGGATTGACCAGGGGAATGCTGAGAGCATGTTTCCCTAATGATGGTACCTGGAACTAGGAGGTGTAGCTCCAGAATGAGGAGTTGCCCAAACAGGGCAGAGAAGGCAAGGAGTTTCATCTGAGGATTGTGACATTTTGGAATTCTCTATTCCTGAGAACTGGAAATAGTGGCTGACATATGGTGGAATTACAAGGGAGTTAAGGGTACGAAGGGAGATCTGGAAAGTGGGGCCATTTATATTTTATTGAATGTCAGAGCAGATTTCAAGAGAAAATTGGCCTACTCTCCCTGTTGATTATGTTTTGCTTTCAATGGCGATGGGGCAATACACTCCTAAGATAAATCTTGGCTGATTTATTTTAGCTTTTAAATAGAAAATGTTCCGCTGCTTTTAGCAACTTTATCTTTAATCTTGGTCAGCGGATCTACTGACATAAGGAATCCTGAAAGGGGGAAAAAGCAAGGAATGCCTTTGCAGCATTGAGTGCAATCAAGGAGGAGTAATAGTGTGTCTTTTGGACTGAACAGGCGAACCATTGAAACTCCCTCTACCCTTCCATGATCTATCTGTTTCCCTACCTCCAATGATTCCTGTATTATTCAGCATCCCAAGGTTCCCTCTTCCCAGCCCACCACCACCACTAACCTCTTCACACAACTAGCCCTGCCTTACCTTGTATGGACAGTTAGATTTATGCTGATGATTTCGCATCCACTGAGCAGCTAGTCTATCGATGTGGCTGGTCGCAGATGGGACACAAGAGGAAAATAATATTGAGACCAAATTCCATAATTTGTTTCCTATTGCTATTAAGCATCTTGTTAAATGTGTATGGGAAGTATTTTTATTTCATAATTGAAGGAATCATCCTAAAAGCTTTTAACTAAGGTTATAAATGACAATATTGCTTGCATAACACCTGGTCAATTTTTTAATCAAAGGTTACAGCTGTTAAAATCTGCATACGTTCTTTTTTCCAGCCCTTCCTTGCTCCGTCACAGAGCAAAATTGAGTATGATTCAGATGAAAGCCAAGAAAGTGATGATGAAGATGATGATGCTTTTTCTTCAGACGTACAACTTCAAGAGCATTCAAATCCTAATTCTTTCAGGTACGAGATATGTTGATTAGTTTTGAGAATATAAGAAATGGATGCTGGTGTAAGCCATTTGACTCGTTCAATCGTTTTCACATTTCATTAAGAACATGCATGATCATGTGTCCTGTTATTATTATTCTCACAATTATTTCAATTCTATAGATTTAAAAATTCTAAAGTCATCTTTTAAAATTTGTACTGTTTTGGTTTCTGCTGGGAAATGTACGTTCCATTTGTTATTTAAGTCTCATTAACTTGTTCAAAAGCTTTATTTAAAAATGATTACATCTAATTTGCTTTGTTTCAAATTCTTCAATCTGCTTGTCTTCTCTGCCATCTTAATGACAGTTTGTTGAGTTCTACAAAAATCATGTTTTTGGTGCTTAATTACCGGTGACATGCCAAAGGGGCAATCATTTTCTCCACGTCAACTGAAGTTTTGTGTGCAGGGTGCGTCAAAATCAGCGATGAGCGTTGTCACTTTTCCGTTGACCACAAGCAAGGGTTGGTGTACCTATCATGTGAAAGACAAGATACATGCCTTCAATAAATGTTGACTTAATTCAAACTGATACAAATTTTGATTCAAGTTGTTCTGATAGCATTTCTAGCTGGAAAGCTTAAGACAGTGGTCTTGGAATAATTTTCTGTTCAACTTTATGCAGAATTTTGTCATACATTAAACAATAAATGTTAAACAAAAAATCAAAATAATGTTTATTTTTAACAATAACTTTTTTCAAACTTTTCAATATTATTTAGCTGGTCACTGATGCGATATGCTATGGTGCAATTGGTGCTACATAAATTAAAGAGCTTTTACCCAATGGCAGGCCTGGATCTTTCAGGTAATTAACTTGTGTATTTGTTTCAAAATGTACCAAGTTAATATTTTTAACCAGCCTAATCAGCCTGCATTCATTCTCTATGCCTTAGCAAAATTTAGCTTTGCAGTTTTAATATGTACTAGACGACCCGTTGGGTTCCCGTTGTGACGCTATCGATCTCAAAATGGCGATCTCATCTTGTATGTATATATGTAGAGGGAGCCACTCACCCCGGCCCCAGGTGGCCATCGCAGCGGCCAGCAGTAGGAGAGCGGCCACAAGGCGCAGCCCATGTTCGCCCTGCTGGCCGCCATCTTCTTTGATATTTTCTCTGCCGCCGGGCTGCACCACGTGAGGAAGGTCAAGCGGGTGACAGCCCTGAGGCCGGGCGAGGGGAGAGAGGAAAGAGAAGAGGGAACCACCCACCCTGGCCCCGGGTGGCCATCGCAGTGGTTAGCAGCAGGAGAGCAGCCGCAAGGCGCTGCCCCATGTTAGTCCTGCCGGCGGCCATCTTCTTTGACGTTTTCTCTGCCGTTGCGCTGCCCCACGGGAGGAAGGTCAGGCGTGGGGCACGCTGGGACGTGCGTCGGTCTTCCCGGGTCTGCTGCGCAGACGCGCCACCGCCGAACCCGGCAATCCTCCCCCAATTGCACACATGCGAATGACCGTTGGGTTCCTGTTGTGATGCTAGATGAACACGTAAGTATTAGATTAAAATGCCGATGTTTATTTTTTGGGGGATGTGTCCGAAATACAGCCAAAATGGTGCACGAGAGCGCAATAATTTGAACAAAACTTGATACTGCACACTGCAGGCCAATGGTGAGTAAGGTGTCCCTAAAATTGTTGCGCTATCATTTACCTTTTTGGTTGTATTTCGGGAACATTCATACATACAAGGTGAGACTTTTAATAATATAATATATACTAGACTGTGGACCCGTTGGGTCCAAACCTCCTGCATTGATGCAGCATTCCCTCCTCCCCTTCACCCCTCACCCCTCCCCCATCCTCTTCACCCCTTGCCCATCCCTCCCCCTCCCTCCCAACCCCCTTCCCCATCCTCCCAACCCCATCCCCCCTCCCCTCCCTCCCCCCTCGGCCCAACCGTGGAGCCATTGCCAGGCGGGGAATGCCCCTGTGGCCGTGTGCGGGCAAGGGGGGACAGGGAAAAGGCACTTACCTCTGCCCCGTTTCTCCTGCGGGCCTCTCCTTTGTGGAGCCAAAGCGTCTCCTGCAGCTCGGCTGCAATCTGCGTTGGGGAACGGTGGTGACGGCACAAACCGGTTGCCGGGCGGGGAGCGTCTCCCGGGGCCGTGGGTGGGCGAGAGTGGACAGGGAGAAGGCCCTGACCTCGGCCCCATTTCTCTTGCTACGAGCGGCGGGCAACGGCCATCTTGTTAGACCCTCTACCACCGCCTCTGCGATGCGCTGCACCATGGGAGGAATATCAGGCGAGGGGCCCGCCAGGATGGGCGCCGTCCTCCCGGGGGAGGGGGGGAGGGCAATTATTAAAGTTTATTCGGTAAATTGTTTTTAAAAAGTAACAAAAGTGGGTTTATTCACTCGACAGGGGAATGGTGAGTAGAGTATATATATATATACTCTACTCACCTGGGAGGGAAAAACCTGATCAACTTTAATTGTGTTTGCAATTTATCAAGATATTTTTACACAGATTTAACTTTATAGTTTTGTTATTTTCAAGTTTATTTCTCTCTTGCAGAACTCCCAGTTTGTTCTCCTTCTTGTCATGCAATGTTAAAGACACTTCAGCGCTGGGAACAGGTACTACTTCGACGACTTGAGTTATTTGATGGTCCATCTCCAGACCTCATCTCAATGCATGCCAATGAAGGCACAATATCTTCAGGTCCTGCCCTTCTCATCCATAAAGTGTTACTAGAACCGACAAATACACCGTTCAAGTAAGAGGAATAATGCAATAATGTTGAATGTTTATACTGATCACGTGATGGACTAGATCAAAAGTAACCCATATATTCAAAGTTGCTGTTTCTGAGATTTTGTATGATTTGTGTCCAAGAGGGAAATATGCATTTATTTATCTATTTTCAATTAATGAAGTAAATTCTGGTTAATGAAGTGGAACTGATGTAAGAATGTAAGTTTGAAATTGTTTGTCAAAAAATGAACAAAATTCAAGATTATTTATTATTGGGGTTTGTATAAGTTATTATTGGAATTATTAGCAAGGCTAGTGGTTATTGATCATCACTTGAGAAGATGAAGAGGTGCTGCCTCGAGGTGCTGACTCTTTAAGGCAAATGATGTTACAGGGCTGAGAGTGTTGTTGAAGGATTATTGGCATGGTGTTTGCTAAGGCACTGGAGATATTTACCAAGATATCTGGGAGACATTCAGCATACAAAGAGATGGTGAACAGAAAACCAATCAAGTAGGCCACATTGTACAAAATAGTTTTTAATTTGAAGGACTATTCAAGCAAATAAACATTTTCCATTGCTTGTGGGCTGGGTCATGCAAGTAGTGGAAAGGCTATTGATAGTCAATCGCTAACAATATCCTTGTTCTTGCAGCCATGTTGCACATGCAGCATGTTCATTTACGTTTCTGTCCGGTAGTATTTATGGTTGTGAGATTCTGCAACAGTAAAATTGTTGAATGGCAGAGCGAGATGGTTAGACTTTTTTTATTGGCACTTGCATGGGTAAATATAACATACCATATTGCCTAAGCCATTTTAAGATTATTAAAGCTATAAAAAAAAACAAATGGCACTTTAGTTCATACCAGTAGAGCCATTCATTATAAGAATAAAGAATTGATAATACATTTTACATGCCACAGGTTGAACAAGCATTTTATGGGTTTTGAATGTCCCATTAAAGAAGAACATTAAATCATAGAGTAAATGATGCCAGCAACTGGAAACTATTATTATGACAAAATCTTTGAGATACTTAGATTATTTTCCTTTGATCACAAAAGGATTAATAGAGTTTGCAAATTAAGGTCTTGGTAGAGTGAATAACAAACTATTATTATCTTTTATGATATTAAAAACTATTGTTTTGTCTTATTATATTAGAAACAGGAAATCAGCTTAATAACCGGCATCAGAATGAACCACCGATGAATCTTCATCTGGAAATGTTAACTCTGTTTTCTTCCCACAGATGCTGCCTAACAAATACACAGATGTGTATTTCCAGCTTTTAATTTATTTTTGCTTTCCAGAATTTGCAGTTTCTTTTTAATTTTCATTTTGTCTGTTGGGACACCCTCGGGTAATATTTTTTTTAATAAATTGAGAGATGCTGGAACAAGCATTTTATTAACACAAGAACTTGAAAATAAAGAAAGCTTTGAATTTCTGAAAGGAAACGTTGTTATTTGAAGACATGATATACGGCTTTGCAGTGTATGGTAGTGCAATTTATTTTCCATTGTTTTAAGAACTAACACCGTGAGACAAAATTCCAATTTTCAATTCTGAAAGCCTGGGGTTATAAGAGCACAATTTAATGAGATCCAGTCACTGGCATGTTTTTGTTTACTTTGTAATCAATCTTTACTGTTGACGGCAAAGGTTACTTTACTATATTTATTTTCTTATATAGTCATGTTCATTTAAGATGATCAAATGTGTTTCTTTCAATTTGCATTATGCTATTGTGTACAACTTTCTACCAGAACACCAATTACTGCTCCATTGAGATGATTTTTTGTCTCTAGGTCAAAACACCATACTGCACTTCCAGTTAAAAGACTTTGGCAGTATCTGGTGAAACAGGAAGAGGTGCAAGAGACTTTCATTAGAAACATTTTCACCAAAAAAAGATGTCCAAATGAGGTCTGTGGTATAACAATTACAAAGTTTAAAATTTTATTTCTTCTTTACTATTTACAATTGATAATTTTCATGTTTTATACATATTAACAGTGGTTAGATAATTGCCACAAATCTACATGTTTCTCTGGTTTATTTTGTATTTTACCACTTTCCATTTCCAATGTTATCTGGACCGCTTTCCTTCTTGGCTACTTTTTAAATGATTCAGTCAACATTACCGTGGGAATGCATTATCAGTCTTTGGTCTTTGATATCATTGACCAAAACGTCCTCCTAAAATATCTTTCCTCCTTTGTATACAAGACAAAAATTGCCTTTTTATATTTCTCCTTTTAATTTTCCATCATCTTCAACTACAATTTGTTTCTATCCTTCAAATTTATCACAAGAGTATGTTTCTAACCTTTTCTTTTGAATATTTTCTGTCGCTTGCTGACACCATCAATAATGGTCTACCATCTATAATGGGTCAGCTCCATAAATTTTCTAACAATAATAGACTTCAATATGTCTTTTAAAGATTGATTGATCGTGTATTTCAATTTTTGTTTCAAAGGTAAAGTACAGTAAGTCTGACCTTTTTAATACCTTTCATCGTCTTGCTATTGAAGATGTATATATTTTACCGTGCATTTCCACTTTTGCTTTTTTCTTTCTCGCTCATATTTATTTAATGCGAATTACATTTATTAAATTTCCAGCTGATTCACCACCTGCATTCGTCCCATTCTTAGTTTCACATAAAGAAGTGAGATATTGATTTTTTTAAATTTATCAAAGTTACACATCTTGTATTACCTTGATCCAGTTTACCTACAGTTTCACATGGCAATCTTCTATTCAAACATAAATAAGGTGAATCCCCAAGATTACAAAACACTACTTTAATTGAGTTTAAGGGGAAAAATTCCAAATATTTAATATAATCCTGTTAACGTTATCATGGAAAATATTTTGATACTCCTTGAGTTTAGTCTTCATAAGACATTTGGATAGGAGAAATGCCAGTGCTGTTTTTAGATGTGACGCCTATTTTAGGACCAGTAATTGTTTTTCATGTTAAGGACAGAGCTTCATCTCTAACAATGTTTTCTAACTCATGCTTAATTCATCTCTTTTTTTTTAAACGATTTGTGTTGTGGCTGTTCTTTGTTCTGTGATGTAGTCAGTAGACAACTCCAATGAAAAAGTCAGAAATTCTATGACGGAGGAACCTAGCATCAACAAGGTACAGCTCCACTGTTCGTAATCAGCTTTGGCACCAAATGTAGCATTCTCTCCTGAAAATACTCTCTGCTTTAATGCAATGTTGACATCTAGTCTAAGGTAATTAGATAAAAGTAAAGAGTCTAAATTTATGAGTAAGCTCCAGCAAGGGAAATGCTTTGAATGCACTCTATAACCTAAGAGGGTAACAGCATTTATTGTGAATGTTCAAAATGAATTTTCTTTTATGTGCTGAGTGGCAAACTGGGAATAAGAAGACATGGGCTTAGTTTTACCATTGCACGCTTACCATGAAGTAAACCTTTTTGGTTTAGAACATGTTTCATTTAGAATTTACAAAAATAAGAATTAACGATGTAGATTGAGAGGGCATATTTGTTAGTTGGAATAAGCATTGTTTTTCAGAATAAAATCCCTCGGCTGCTACTTTGAATGCTGGGTAAGATCTCTTTTTGTTGGAAAAGTAAACAGAAAGTTGCTTGTTTAAAAAATAAAGCATTTTTGTCATCTTATATTGGACTGATTCTAGACTGGATAACCGATTCCTTACCTGAAACTCCTCACTTAATGGTCAGAATTGTAAGTTTCCAAAGTTCTGGTGGCATGGATGGGTGGAAAATATTGCGGTTAGAGTATCTGCTAATTTACAGAGAACACTGAAGTGCAGTGAAGCAAAAAAAAAACAAAGTGCTGGAGGAACGCAGTGGGTTAGGCAGCATCTGTGGAGAGAACGGACAGATGATATTTCAAGCAAGGACATTTCTTCAGGCTTATGGAAGGAGGGTATAGGGAAGAAAGCTGGAAAATAGAAGTTTGAGTGGGGCAAACCTGGGGAAGTGATAGGTGGAAGATAGACACAAATGCTGGAGTAACTCAGCGGGTCAGGCAACACCACTGGAGAACAGGAATAGGTGATGTTTCGGGTCAAAACCCTTCTTCAGACTGAAGATGGGTCTCGACCCGAAACATCACCTATTCCTTTTGTGATAGATGAATTAAGTGACGAAGCCTATAGGTGAGAAGGAGACAAAATGATAGCCGAGGAGGAATGAAATATAAAGTCAAAGGGAGGAATATGGATAGAAAGCTGTTGGGGCTGTGGGAAAGAAGGGGGGAATAAAATGGAATTATGGGACTTGGGAATGGGAGGAGGGAAAAGAAACAGGGTGACTAGGATGGTGGGAGAAAAGTGTTTGTAACAGGGAATGGAGGGGCAGTGAAAGAGAGAGATGATAGGTGGGTATTAGTTGAAATTTGAGAATGCAGTGTTCATACTGTTGGGCTACCCAAGTAGAATATGAGGTGATGTTCTGCACGGTTTGTGGAGGCTGAGGACAGAAAGGTCTGGGAAGGGGTGTTAAAACGATTATCAACCAGGAGCTCCAGCATGCCCTGGCACATAGAGCGCATGTGTTCAGCAAAATGGTTGCTTACTCTACGCTTGATTTTACTGAGGCAAAGAAGGAGCATTGGAAACAGTAAACAAGCTTTGGAAGAGGTGCACATGGACCTCTTTCTCATCTGAAACGGCTACTGGGATCACTGGATGGAAGTGAAAGAGGTGGTGTAAGGACAGGTGTTATAGCTCGCTCATGCAATTGTAACCCAATAGTGTAAACATTGCATTCATCTGGAGCAGTTACAAAGTTTGTGCAAAGTACCATTGAGTCTTTGGCTTTACTGTACAATCTGGTAGAGGGGTTCAAGGAGTTATTCTTGCACAAAAATGGGCATAGTTGAAGGCCTTTGTGATAATATTGTGGGAATCCAGAACCAGGGGCCACAGTTTAAGAATAAGGGGTAGGCCATTTAGAACGGAGATGAGGACAAACTTTTTCAGTCAGAGAGTTGTAAATCTGTGGAATTCGCTGCCTCGAAGGCCGTGGAGGCCAATTCTCTGGATGCTTTAATAATATATTCCTTTATTTGTCCCACACCGGGGAAGTTTGCAGTGTTACAGCAGCAAAGTGGATACCACCAAGAGACATTATAAATAAAAATAAAGACAAGGATAAATTGTCATCATTTACTGTGTATTCCTCTACTGTTACTGTTAACTGGTCTGCTGGGAGTAGCACTGGTTGTGCAGTCTCACAGCAGCGGGAAGGAAGGACCTCCGATATCTCTCCTTCACACACCTTGAGTGAAGGAGTCTGTCACTGAAGGAGCTACTCAGTGCAGTGACAGTGTCCTGCATGGGGTGGGAGTCGTTGTCCAGCAGCGATGTTACCCAGGTATTGCTATCATCCTCCTCTCTCCCATCGCCTGTACTGAGTCGGGGGGGGGGGGGCAGCCCAGGACAGAGCTGACCTTCCTGATTAGCTTGTCGAGTCTCTTCCCCTCCGCTGCTGAGATGCTGCTGCTCCAGCAGACCACTCCATAGAAAATGGCTGATGCCACCACAGTGTAGTAGAAGGTCCTTAGGAGTGCCCCCTGCACTCCAAAGGACCTTAGTCTCCTCAGCAGATAAAGTCTGCTCTGGCCATTTTTGTACAGGGCATTGATATTTTCGGTTCAGTCGTTTATTGTTGAGGTTAACACCCAGGTACCTATAAGTGTCCACCTTCCCGATGTCCATTCCCTGAATGTTCACCGGTGTCGGGGGGACATGAGAGAGTTGGATAGAGCTCTTAAAGATAGCGGAGTCAGGGGGTATGGGGAGAAGGCAGGAACGGGGTACTGATTGTGAATGATCAGCCATGATCACATTGAATGGCGGTGCTGGGTCGAATGGCCTACTCCTGCACCTATTGTCCAATATCCATCATACTGGTAGCAAGCTGCATGATGTATTGAATTGGAAACTCCATCTCATTTGCTCATGAGACACATGTTTTGAGGGATTGAATGAATTCTTCCTCCATTAGAGGATCTGGGTGTTGGATTTTAGAGTTGTTGAGAGTAAAAGTTTTGAATCTAGAGTCTAGAGCAGCAGGGCTGGACAAGATGTGAGATTTTCTCCCTGAAAGATATTAGTACCAGATGTGGGTCTTTCTGACAATCCAGTGGTTTCAAAAGACAATGTTTTGATACAGACTTTTTGTTATTTGATGGGCAAGAAGATATTTAACAAACTAGATCAACGTCCATTGGAATTTAGAAGAATGAGAGTTGACTTCATAGAAATGTACAAAATTCACAATTGGTGGGACAGGATAGATGTGCGGATGGTGTTTCCTTAGCTATGGTGTCTAAAACTAAGGGTGATGGTTTCCAAATAAGATGGGAGGCCATTTCTTCATACATTGCAGAATGAGTCTTTAAAATGTTCTACTCGGCAAGGGGATGGAGGCTCGGTCATGGAATATATTGAAAGCAGTTGTTTTTAGGTACTAAGGAACTAAAAGATAAATGCAGGAATGTAGTACAGGTAAAAGATCAACAACAATCTTATTGAATGTTGGAACAGGTTTGAGGGGCAAAATGGCCTACTCATCTGCCAATTTCTTAGGTTCTCAAAGAATCATAGAGTGGTTGAGGCAAAGAAGGTCACTCAGCCTTCATATCTGCACTGGTTTACATAGTGTTGCAATGTTTTCTTCATATAATTATCCAAGTCCCTCTTCAAAGTGATAATAGAATCTGCATCTGCCATATTTGTAGGAAATGTTTTCAAGATTTCAACAATATTTTGCATAAAGCAACCAAAAATCTTCAGGTCTCTTTTACTTCCCTGTTACTTTATTTCATACCTGTGAGTTTTAATATTCTACCCATCACAAAATGGAGCTTCTTTCTTCATCCACTCTGTTCAGACCTCTCCTCATTTAATTTGCTCATCACATCTCACCTTGGGTAATGGTCACAGTTTCTCGGACCTTGTAACTGTAGCCCGACATCCCAGGAACCATTTTCATGACTTATCTGAACCCTTTTTGATGCTCTCACATTTTTATAATTAAGGAGACCAGAGCTGAACACAATATACTATTGAGGCTGCACCTGTATTGCATTGAGCATGACTTCCTGCTTTATTGTTCTTTGTCTCAATTGATAACACCAAAAATGTCTCATGACCCATTTTTTCAGCTACACTGCTATTTTCATTGACTTGAGCTCCCTTATCCGCTGGCCCCTCTGTTCCTGCACCGCTTTTAGGAATAGAAATTTTATTCTCCTTCATATTCCTACCAAAATGCATCACCTCCATTTTCTCTGTATTAACCTTCATCCAGTATGAGTTTGCCCACACGAGTAGGTTGTTTAATTCCTGCAGCAATTTTTCATTATCCTCCTTGCATTTTATAAAACCGCAAAAACATGTTATCGTCAAATTTAGACATTGTAAAATTGAGCTTTGCATCAAAGTCCAGATTTTTCCAGCCCTTGCACATATTGCTGTGAAATCCCACTGTTCACCACCTTCGTTCACCATGACGTGTCCGTTACTTAGCCAACTTAATATCCATGCTATTATTGTCCCATCATATTCTTAATTTTATCTGGCCACAACAGTCAGCTATACCTCTCCTCTTCTTCTTTCACCTCGGGTCTGTCCTTTAGTTCTGACTCAGTTACTCAGCAAAATTCTAATTTTAGTCCCCAAGACATTTCCCCATTATGCTGATGCAATTCCCACCAGTCCTGTGTCCAATCCTAAACTTTGTTGTTCTTACCCCGGCTGAGTGTGGTAATCCTTCTCCCAACCCCACGATTGTTTACAGTCTCCTTAATTAGTTTGACCTATTTGAACCTGTTTTAATATTTCTGTGCCCCTATTTCCGAACAACTTCGAAACTATCCTTTTGATCAAACTTTAAGTCATTCTCACTGGCTCTTTTCCCTACCATTGGTGATTGGTCCATTAATTATCCATCTTTAATAAAGGAATCATTATAAATGAATTACTCTGAAACAAAACTATTGAACATGCTATTGGGTGTAGAATTATTAGATCGAAGCTTACCGTGGGGGTTAGGTGAAGCATCTGTTTGTTTTGCTTCCGAATGAGTTAATAGTTTCTCCGTGATGTTCATTTTGTTTATCATTACTCAGTCTCTGAATGAAATGTTTCATTTTTGCAATGACACATCTGGTGGTTAATAACAAGTTAGTATTATTTATTCTTACTGTAAGCTTCAAAACATAAATTTAATGTTGCACAAAAGCTGAAAGAAAGACCCCTTTGCTAAAATGCAGAATTGAGCCAAGGATACCAATAAATTATGTGAAATGATCAAATTTCAATCTGTATAATGTTGTATCATTCCATGATGTAATTGGTGCAATAAAAGCTTTTCAATCTTGTGTGGGCAAAATTGCTGAAGGTTAATTTCTGAGAAAAACATTAGGTGGATTTATTTTTGCTGTGCAGTTCTAATGTTTGATTATATTCCTGTACCATGGGAAACAAAATAGCTACTTTAATGCATCTTAACAAATGTTTTGGTTCTACTTTATAAAGGTGGAAACAGATGCTGGTTATCCTGGTGGTAGAGCGACGATTGTTCACAAAGAATCGGACATCATTACAGCATTCGCTATAAATAAGGTATGCCTTGAATATCAATTTAAATAACGTGCTTTCCACTTGAAAACTAAACAGAATTTTTGGAACAGTATTAATCTACTGTGCATTTAATGGAATTGGCTCTTTGCATTGTGTTGAACTATTTGTCAGTTATTTTACCCAGTTCGTGGTGTGGAAACTTAAGATTTATTTTTCTGCTAATTTCTCAGGCTAATCGGAATTGTGTTGCCATCGCCACCAGCCATGATATCCAAGAGCTGGATGTTTCTGCAATTTTGGCGACCCAGATTTATGCTTGGATTGAAGATGAGTTTGAACTGGAATCAAAAGGGTATGAAAAGTGGGAGTCCAGTTGATGTTTTGCTTTATAATTGATTGAATCAGGAAGCATAAAGTATCATTCCTAAAAAAGATTCGGATTGTAAAACCATCTGATTGTCTACTTGATATTTCAGTGACAAAAAAATATATTTTTCATTCACCTCATTTGGCATTCAATGATGTGTTAATTACAACTGGATCATTGACAAAACAACCTCCATGATAATTCTCAACACCTCGCCAGGCTGCTTTCTCAGCCCCTTATTATACTCCCCAAGCACCCATGACTGTATGTTAAATTCTGCTGTAACTCTACTTACACGTTTGCAGATGACTCTGCCAGAGCAGGCCAGATTTTGAACAATGACGGGCAGAGAACAAAAATGATAGAACGTGGTACCAAGACAGCAACTCTTTCTCGATGTCAGCAAAATAAAGGAGTTAGACATTGGGGTGGAGTACACACCCCAGTTTGTATCAATAGTGGTGAAGTTATCGGACTCTTGAACGCTCCTCTCATAAACTAAGAGATATAATCTTGATCTTCCAACTTACCCTGTTGCAGCCCTTTTTTATCAACACCTTCTCTGTAGTTCCCTGCCATTAAGTATAAACCATATTCCGTGCTTCCTTTCTCTTTTTGCACAATCTATTGTTCTTCATGTGATTTGATTGTAATCACATGGATGATTTTCTTTCAGAGCACACAAAACAACATTTTTCATTGTACACTTGACAATAATAAACCAATAATTTCCCAAGTATTTACTTTTTAATATTGAAAACCACAAGTTCCTGGTTCTCACTACTCACTTGGCACCCCACGTCTTCAGAGACATTATTTATGGTTTATTTTATCCCCAGTGGTAAAGTAAACTGTTAACATTAAACTGCAAAATAACAGAAATCTGTATGTACATTAAGTAGAGATTAGTTCCTGGCATTTATGAAACAGTTCTTCAGCTGTGATGACATCCTTTCAAACAATTTCATGTCAGTGTTTGGCCGAACATCTGCAACTCTTAACACAATGTGGCTTACTCATCAAGAGAAAAATATTTTTGTTCAAAAAATGCATATACTCAAATAATTGTTAATACCAAAGTTATGTATAAAAAGAGGTTGAGTATAAATTTGTTAATAGTAAGTCATGTCAGACTAGTTTATTTGAATATTTTAATGATGTCTTTTATTAGTTATATCGGAGACTGCTTAAAGCTGTTATCGTTCTTAAGGCTTTCCAGACAGCATTTGGATAAGATTCCAAACAAGGAATTTTTCAAAGTTGGATTGAAAATTGTTTGATTGGTCTAACATTTAAAAAGCAGATTAATTTAATGACTGGGGGTATGTTGGTATTCCCGATTCCATGCTTCACCTTTCCAACATATAAATAGCGATATTGGGACAGTCTGAGCATGAATGGACCTACATAAATCCAGGATGAGCTTTAGATGTCTAAATTTGCAAATTGTACAGGAATTAAGAGCAATACCAATTGTAGAATTGGAATAATGTGTAATTGGACAGAAATAGTTTCAATTATTTAAAGTTCAAACTAGATAACTCAAACACTGTGGATTCAAATTATTTTTCTGAATTATAAGGAATAAGGAGCAGGGGAGGCAGAAAGATTTGAAATCCAAGTAGGCAAATTACTTCTCTGTTATCACACTTCTGAACGGCCCTTCCATAAGACAAGGTACAGTTTGTTTCTCCTCAGTGAGGACATTGGACTTTGTCTCTGGATCTGTTGTGCTATGATGTTGTGAACTATATTCTGCCCTCTGTATCCTTCCCTTTGCTCACTTGATTGTAGTTATGTATAATATTGATTTGATTGGACAGCCTTTAAAACAAAGCTTTTCACAGTACTTTGGCGCATGTGACAATAATAAACATAAGCTTAAGATTAGTAGGCATATGTAACCCATCATTAGGACTAATGGCATTTTGGCCTTTAACATAAGAGGGCTGAAATGCAAAGAGAAGTAGGTTATGCTTCAGATGCAAGCAACCTTGATGAGATAAAATCTGGAATATTCATTTTTTTAGGCTGGAAACATATATTGGCCTTTGAGCATTTTGGGTTGTAATGTGAATTAGGTGGAGTGACTCAATAACTTTAGATTCAGATCGCAAAACCTGCAAGCTGGTCTATTTTGACCTGGGGGGAGACCAATATCAATGCAGAAAGGTTTGCTTGTGTGACTCGGGAGGGTTTAAACTAGAGGCAAGGGGGGTTAGGACTAGAATAGCAGGTCAGAAATTGAAATCAGTGATGGAAAGGTGGAGATTAAGTCCAGTAGGTCAAAAAAAGAACAGGCAGGGCGAAGTGAAAGAATATTGTGAAGCTGATTGAGTGAAGTGTGTTTATTTTGATGCAAGGAGTTTTGTGGGGAATGCAGATGAACTTAGACTCAGAAATGGTGCTTGAAGCTATGATGTATTCGCCATTGAGGAAATGAGGAACAGAACTGACAGCTCAATATTCCTGGGTTTTGATGTTTCTGATGTGATGAGAGGGAAGGAAAAAAACTGTCACAGTGGCACTCTGAGAGGACATACTGAAGGGTTTGTCTGCTGAGGTGATATTGGCAGCGCTTAAAAAATACAAGAGGTGCAAGCACTCTAATGAGATTGTACGATAGGCCTCTCAACAGCAAGGGAGAGATGGAAGAACAGATATGTAGATAGATTACCAAAAGATGCAAAGCAACCGGGGGTGGCACAGTGGCGCAGCGGTAGAGTTGCTGGCTTGCAGCGCCGGAAACCCAGGTTCAATCCTGACTACGGGTGCTGCCTGTATGGAGTTTGTACGTTCTTCCCGTGACTTAAGTGGCTTTTCTCCGAGATCTTCGGTACCACACTCCAAAGACGTACAGGTTTGTAAGTAAATTGGCTTGGCATAAGTGTAAATTATCCCTCATGTGTGTGGGATAGTGTTAATGTGTGGGTCGGTGCAGACTCGGTGGGCCGAAGGGCCTGTTTCCACCCTGTATCTCTAAACGAAACTGGGTTGTGTAAGTGGGTGGTTTTAACTTCTCCAATATTGACTAGGACTTGTTTAATGCCAAAACCTGAGATGAGGCAGATTTTGTTAGGTTTATCCAAGAAGGTTTCTTGGAATAGTACATGGATAGTCTAGCCCACAAAAGAAACATGTTGGGATATGAGCTTGGCCAGGTGACTCGTGTTTCAGTGGAAAAGCATTTTGGACATGGGGATCAAAACTCCATCAATTTGTTCAAAAGTCTGAAGAAGGGTCTCGACTTGAAACGTTACCTTTTCCTTTACTCCAGGGATGCTGCCTGACCCGCTGAGTTACTCCAGCATTTTGTATCTGTCTTCGGTGTAAACCACCATCTACAGTTCCTTCCTCCACGTCCTATCCATAAATTTTAAGTTTGCTTTGAAAAAGGAGAAGGCTGGACCCTGTGGGAAGGTGCTAAGTTTGAGTAAGGCATATTACGTTTTTCGGCAGGAGGATACATTGGGCACACTTGTTATTGGCTAAGTCCACATCTGACATGTGGGAGTTGTTTAAAGGCCAGTTGATCAAAGTTCAGAACTAGCATGTTCCAGTATGGATAGGGATAACAGCAGCAAAGTAAGGGAACCTTGGATGACCAAAGAGGTTGTATATATTGTCAAAAAGAATAAGGAACGGCATGCAAGGTATACGACGATGGAATAAGATAGGGTCTTTGAGGAATATAAAGAAAGGAGGAAAAAAACTCAAGCAGGTGATTAGAAGGGCCAAAAGGAGCCACAAAAGAAAATCCCAAAGCTTTTTATACCAATGTTAAAAACTGTAGGGTAACCAGGTAGAAGTTAAGTCCACTCAAGGATAAAAGAGGGAGTTTGTTCTTGTCAGGGGATGTATGCGACATACTAACGGAGTACCTTGCATCACCAAGTAGAACGACATGGAGGACAGTGAGATCAGTGTGGAGAATACTAATATGCAAGGGCAGATTGAAATTAAGAAGGAGGATGTGTTTGGGGCTTTTGAAGAGCATTAAGGTGGATAAATTTCAAAGACCTGATCAATTGTACCCCAGGTAACAAAGAAGCAAAAGAGAAGATTGTGCCATACTGTTCCATGTTCTATGTTTTCTGCTTTGCAACTGTGATCATTCAAAAATACCTCATTGGTTGTAAGTGCTTTGAGACATTATTATGGGGAAATTACATTATAAATGGATGGATGTCTTTTCAAATACCTTGTAGTTGATGCAAAAAGTGTGTTTGATGAAAGAAATGCTCGTAATAATTTCTCAACCTTAGCAATGTTACTTTAGGATAGACAAATGTCGTTTCCGGAGTAAAAGTCCTTCTTTGAACATAGAAAATAGATGGGTAAAGGCTGAAACCAATTTATATCATGGCTCACCTGGCTCGTTAGTGGCAGTATTGTAGAAGATTATAAAAGCAATGTAGAACTCCATAATTTGGTGTATTATTCTTCAGTTCTATGCTACAATCAATAGCATAGAGCCGAGCAGCATTGGCCAATATAACACGCATGCAATTTGAATCCTAGCCATCAATTAAATACTTGCCACTGATTATGGAACATTTTATCTTTGTTTTAATGTTCTCGTTCATTTATATTTGCTTGCAGATCAGATGAATTCCTGGTGGTTCATGCTAGAGAGGATTTTGGTGATTTGCAGTGCAGTACTCCATATACGCCCAGTGTTCCTGGCATCCCTATACACATGCCATGGTTAGGCAGCACACAGACTGGAAGAGGAGCATCTGTGGTGAGTTTATATTTAGTTTAATCTATTAATAAACTTTGTGAATCTTCAATTTGCAAAATAGTACTAAATGATTATTAAAATGAAAGAACAATAGTCATATTATACAAACGGTTTTAATCTTGTTAGCTATAGGAATTCCATTTAGCTTCCTTGTCTAACTTTTAGTTGCAGAGGTAAAGAAAGCCAGCAGCACTATTCTGCTTGGGTGACTGCTGTGCTGCAGGGAAATTACACTTTTTTAAACAATTATATCTTATCTCATCTGTTTTGGTTAAGACATGCCATTTATAAAACCTACTCTAATTGATGGTGCATTAAATTTACAAGCAGCATCTGTAGCTATTTATAAAGGTATCAAACTTGTAACTTTGCCACTGAGCTTCTCTGCAGTGAAGAGTCTCAAGCTGAATAGTTTTATTTGGGAAATTTGTGCAAAAATGTAATCAGATTGTTGAAGCCATTCCGTCTCCAGAAACTAATAACTTTGTTTGAACTTAGATCAATGATTTTAAAATTATTGTCTTGTCCCAGTACACCATGGATTTTAGAATCCTAGTCTGCTCAGCTCTAAATATTTTCCAGTGGTGGTGATTGAATTTGGTTGAATAGCGAGGAAATTTTCCATTCTTGCCATTTGATCCCTCACTAGGATCTGACCAGTAAAGAACATTGCTTGACATGGATATCAAAAAGGCTTTCTTTACTGCAATGAAGAGAATCTCACACTTCTAGGAGCTCTCTTTGTGGCTTGGCAAAATCTGTGGCTCTGTTTCAGTATTTTCTGGAGCTTATGTGCTCCATCTAAGGATGGGTAAATTAATACCAGAATAATCATTATATACAAGCCATGTTAATTTGATTTTTTTGCCAGTGTTCATCATGGTCATACTGAATGGTCTCCTTTTGTTGTGCGATGCATCATAATACAAGTCACGTTAACACACTCAGCTAAAGCAATTTCCTCCTTTCTGATGGCGCTGAATATCAAAACTCCATATATTATATATACCCTTATTTCCTGAAGTCTGACGATAAGAAATAGAAGAGTAAACTAATCCAGAAATTGTTCTGGTTTATTAATTGCCCCTTTAATCCATTTGACCTGGTCTTAGCCTATCATTGTAATTCTCTTTGTTGTTTCCATTCCTCTTGACATCTACACACTAACTTAAAATTACTTTTTTATCTCTTTCCTCCTTCTGAATAGTCCGTGTTTCTCTTTCTCCAGGTCCAACTTAATGTGCTGAATGTTTCCAGCAATTTCTGTTTTTATTTCAGTTTCCAGCAACTGCAGTTTTGTTGATTTCCAATAATTGTTCTTCCTCAAAATCAATGACAGCAGTACACTCTAAGATGTTTTTATAGCACCATTTGTTGTTTTAGACAAATATCACGAGGGCATTCATTGCTGTATAGGTAAGATTTTCAATGATTTGTAGCTGTAGTTCCACAACTTAATTCCCGGTGGCGACAGACATTTATGTTGCATATTGACATTGCGGAGTATCATTTCTTTTGGAAGGAGTAACTGAGTTTTTCCCCCTTCCTACCTATTTTGTGCATCAGAATCCACTGAAATTAGATAATATTCAAAGAAAAACTAGCTGAGTCGGAATTACATTTTTGAAGCCAGAAAAAACTTCCAACATTAGTAAAATATCAATTTTACTTAGCAACATGAATTGAGCTTAACTTAACAATCTTTTTAAAATTTCCTTCACCTTGCTCCTTTCTTTCCTTTTATAAGGATTGCAAAAACTTGATTGAAAGCATGCTGCTTTCAATCATAAAATAAAAACAGGAAAATGTTGGATATGCTCAGCAGATCAGATTGCATCTGTGGAAAGAGAAACGGTTAACATTTCACATCTGATGAAAGGTCATCAACCTGAGCACGTTTTTTTTTTTTTAAATTTTCCAGCCATATGCAGCTTGAACTGCTTCCCTTAATTTCTCAATTCACTTTACAGCAAATATATGTTTCTGTTCATTTTTAGTTTCCTTACATGCTCCTTCCCCTGTTGCTTATCTTTGAATATTAAAGACAATTCAGCTAAGTTTGATGGAATATGAAAAGATTGTTCAATAAAAGAGGTAAGTTGACAGCCTCTCTGAGCATGACTGAAAGCTGGTGAATGTTTGGTATTTGTTCATCTACAGTCAGTTAGTGTTTTGCCTAAACTACTTTCACTTCGTGGACATCATTTCTGGGTTTTTTTCAGTGGTCTTAATCAGGACACTTTAAGACACTTAAATGTAGCATGTATAACTTTGAGACTTTATTGATGTAACATTGTTTTGTGAGCAGTGAATTCATAATTGTTCCCTTTAAGTATAAAAATATTAGCTAGGACACTCCATTGCTGAATATCTAATGCTGAGGTCTGAGCCCGAGTACACTATATGAATTCAAATTTCAACATGGCAGATTAAGAACTTGTATTGTGTAAATAAGTCTGTAAATAAAAGGGTTGCGGCTATAAAGGTGGCTATGAAGATGTTCAATTGTCATGGTAGGTTACTTCTATTGATGAATAAAACATCTGCCCAGAAACTGGATCTTTTGCACACATTGTTGCTTGCAACCTCTCATGGAAGTCATTTTCTCCACATTCATCCCAATGATCACTTGGTAATAAATTATCAATCAATCGGAAATTAGCCCAGGTCCTATGGTAATAATTTGTTTTAATGTGGTTGTCATTTGCAGTTTATGACATCACACTGCACAAGGAATATTTTCCAACACTGCCCAATAGAAACTCAAGCTTTTAGTCAAAGCATACAGAAATGAAACTTCTATTAAAGGAAATGAAACTGCTATTAACTGAGACATTCATGACTTGCAAATAGCATCTGCCATCCTTACTTTTCAGTGATCAGCAGTATATTAAGTAATTTTCTGGTGTTCCATTCACTAACTGCAGACAATTTTTTTAAAACTTCATGCTGAGATGCATTCTTGTGATCACTGGCCCCTTGACCAATAATAGCTCGCAATAGCTCTTTGCCAGGGTGTTAGGCCAATTCATCGTGATTCTGGATATCCAAGTGCACTGGAGAGCACCATAATGCTTTCTTCACAATGTCCTTCATTTCCTTGTCTTTTTTTTTGTCATTATACTGTGGCTGCCACAAAGAGCCTCTTAAGTGCTGCTCTGCTTACCAGCATAGCTGCTTGAGCCTACTTTAGAGCTCCTGACAGCATGTTCCATTTTAATGCATGAAACAATGCGGTGTAAAATTGAATATATTTTGCCCAATTTCACAACGGTCGACATTAGTGCAATATGCAGCATATGTTTAGCACAGCCGCCAAAGGGAAAACTTTAATTTCTAAGCTGCTGTCTTTACTCATGTTGGCTCTTTTGATACTCTCACCGGAAGAAAGTGATTGGCCCTTAATTAATTTTAAGATGGCCAAAAGCCACGCCGGATAATCAGGCTGCTGTGCGGCAGTTGAGACAGGGCATCAAGGCAGTAAACAATAATTGCCAGATGAATAACAGACCGACAATTTTTTTTAAAATGAACAGTCATGTTTAATTGATTATTTGAAATGCTGTTCCTTTGGGTCTATAGCAGACAGGTGGGACTGGTATAAATGGATCATATTGGTCACTGAGGGCAAGTTGGGTTGAAGGGCCTGTTTCCGTGCTGTGTGACTGATTTTAATAAGCCGTAAAGCAGCAAAATTGAGGATATTGTGCAAGAAGTACTTTGACTGTTCCCCATGTTATGATGCCAATGATCTTGAATCATATGTCATCACTCTGCAAGCTCCTATGTTTAGTTAGTTTAGTTTATCATAAATTTAACCTTTTATTAGGCATGTTTTGCTGCAGCCTGGCAGTCTTTTCTCATGTTTGAAATGGTGAGAAACAATATTGTTGTGCATAAACTCTGCAATATGCAACATGTTTGATTTTATTTGGCTCCAAGCAGAAATTATATATCTTACCATATGTAACAAATAATCCAATCCCATATAGTGTATTTTTGTTTAAGGAAGTAAAATATTTGACTAGATTTAATTAAGAAATAAGTATCATAGAAATGTGCTTAATAGTTCAACATCAAAACAAATAGTACATGAACTGATTATAATGAGTGGTAGAGTGTGTTGGGAGTGCAGGCAATCAAGGATGAATTCTTTATCCATTATTCCTGTTTTCTTTGTATTAGCTGAGCATCAAAATCACTGAAGTAATACACTGTAAATGTTGTGAGTATAACATGCAGTATTCACTTTGACAGATGATTAAGCGGAATATGAATAATGCCAGGAGAATGGCTTCACATCCAACGCTACCTTACTGTGAGTTTACCTGGAGAATGTTTAATGCTGTATGTTTGTGATAGTCAACATTGAATATCAGTGTCATTGCTTCCATCATCATGAATTGCTCAAGATCAGGTTTGAATGTGTTTCTGTCCTAGAGTTAATATGCAATTTAAGATGATAATTTTAGAATTATTAAACTACCTTCAAAATGCAGCAGTATTTTTCTTTTTGCTCAAGATTCCTGCATCCACAATCCCTTGTCTCTTTTAAAATTACTTTTTCAGAATAAATTTTAATTTTGCATAAGCTATCTTGTTGGAAGTCTTTAAGGATTAGTGTTTACATAATTGGGGATTGCGATTTTTAAAAGTTGTTCATTCTGGTGGTACAAGAAGATTAAAAAATGTGCATGTTTAGTCAGTTAGGTGTGTCAGTAATTTAAAGATAAATATTCTAATATATTAAGTTAGGAACTTGTTTCTTTTCCTGAATGTGCCACTCTCCCCCCCCCTCTCTCTCCCACTCCATCCCCCTCAACCCCCCTTATCCTCCCTCCCCCTCCCTATGAAAATATTTGAATTGTTAAACCAACAAAGTATATTGGTTTCAAGCAAAACTTTGAAGTTTTTCTTGAATTAGTAATAAGGCATTGACTGAACAAACTCCTTCTCAAATTATCTAGATCTGACTGGTGCTCAAGATGGCAGTGTCCGGATGTTTGAATGGGGCCACTCACATCAACTAGCATGCTTTCGACCTTCTGGTAATTCTAGAATAACAAGAATCCGATTTAATCATCAGGGTAATAAGGTATGTTATCTATGAAAGAATTTTAAGAAAGAAATATTAAGGAATAAAAGTTAAACTTTTGCTGTTATTTCTGCAGTATGTCATCATGTCAATACAGATGACTATAATAAACAAAGTACTTGTTTTGGATTTCACAAACGCAACTATTCTTTTAGTTGCAAGAAAGAAATCGCAGGTCATCAGATATTCTTAGATCCATTCGGTTTCCCAATGTGTTAAACTAAATATCATTGGTGTTTCCCCCCATCCCTACTTTCAACATCACCTGTAACAATTGGCAAGGAGATTTACTTTACGTTGCCAAGATGCCAAGCTATTTAGTGACAAGTGACATGCTATTTAGCTGTCTCTCCTGCTTTCATGCTTCTTGCTAATGAAGACATAATGTTTGTTATACCCTCTATATCTTGATTTAAGAGCTTTATCATCGCTAGAGAATCACTGTCAGTGTTCTTTTATGCTAACTTAAAAGTCTAATAAGGATTCATTTTTGGATTTGTTCCATCTGCATACTGCCCTTGAAAACGGTATCAATACATTTTAAATTACTTTTCATTTGCATGTCAGTTGCTTCAATGATAAATCTACCATTCTCTTGGTTTGCCTCTCTTCAGCCCATTGGACACTAAAGTCCTAAAATATACCTTTGTCATTATCAAGCAATTCTTGGGAGCACCTAGACCTTCTTTGTCTTGACTTTATGTAGACTTCTACTTGCCCAAAACTCTGCTATCAACTAGTGTAAACAATTGATGTTATTAACTAATGAGACCTGCTTTCTTTCTCAATCCTGTTCTTGGAGACTTGTGAATTTGTAATTCTTTTCTTACTTTCACAATACTGCACAAATTTCTCCATGGCTGCCTTTAAGAACAATGTTCTACCTTTAAGGAGATGACTATTCTGAAATTGTGGGAGCACATTCCCATTAAAAGCAAAGGAAGAACAAACAAACTTGCAACTTCCAGCATGGCAAAGATGATTCAGGAAAAAATAACGTAAAAATGGCTGCTTATCTCAAGTATAGGATTGTAAATATCATGAAGACCCAGGCTTGATGACAGAATCAATAGTCATCTATTGGATTTGTTAAGGGAAATGCTGGTTTACAAAAAAAGACAAAAGGTGCTGGAGTAACTCCGGGTCAGGCAGCATATCTGTTGTACATGGATAGATGGCGTTTCTGGTTGGGTTCCTTCTCAGTCTGAAAAAGGATCCTGACTAGAAACATTAATAATAATAATAATAATGCATTTTATTTATATAGCGCTTTTCATATACTCAAAGACGCTTTACAGAGATTTTGAGAACATAGGGAAATGAATAAATAGATAAATAAGTAAATAAATAAATGAACAGAGAAAGGAGACAGAAGGTGAGGTGACCTTCAGTGGTTGAAGGCAGTACTGAACAGGTGAGACTTCAGCAATCTTTTGAATGTGGTGAGTGTGGAGGAGTCTCTAACGGTTTGGGGTAGTGAGTTCCATAGGGTGGGAGCAGCGATGGAGAAAGCCCTGTCCCCCCCAGGATCTGAGTTTGGTCCGGATGTGGGGGGATAGGAGATTGGCAGCGGCAGAGCGGAGGGTGCAGGTGGGAGTGTGCCTGTGGAGGAGGTCGGTCAGGTAGGATGGGGCCAGGTTATGGAGGGCTTTATAGGTTATGAGGAGGATTTTGTACTGGATTCTCTGGGGGATGGGGAGCCAGTGGAGTTTATAAAGGACGGGGGTGATATGGTCACGGATTGAGGTGTGTGTGAGTAGACGGGCAGCGGAGTTTTGAATGTATTGAAGTTTATTGATGATTTTTGAGGGTGCGCCATAGAGGAGGCTGTTGCAGTAGTCCAGACGGGAGGTGATGAAGGCGTGGATGAGGGTTTCTGCAGCTGTGGAGGAGAGGGATGGACGGAGACGGGCAATGTTTTTGAGGTGGAAGAAGGCTGTCTTTGTGATGTGTTTGATGTGTTTGTCGAAGGAGAGGGTTTGATCAAGGATGATTCCAAGATTCCGGATGTGAGGTGAGGTGGATACTGGGAGACCATCAATGTTGAGGATGAAGTTTTGGGTGGATTTGGTGAGCGTTTTTGGACCAATGATGATGATTTCAGATTTGTTGCAATTTAGTTTGAGGAAGTTTGATTGAAGCCAAGATTTTATTTCAGTGATGCAGTTTGTCAGTGTAGAGTGTGTGGTGGGGGAGATTGACTTGGTGGAGATGAGGAGCTGGATATCATCGGCGAAGCAGTGGAAGTTGAGACCATGACGGCGGATTAATTGACCAAGGGGGAACAGGTAGAGGATGAAGAGGAGGGGGCCAAGGATTGAGCCTTGGGGGACACCTTGGGGGAGGGGAACGGTGGGGGACTTACAGTTGTTAATGGAGATGAACTGGTGTCTGTCAGAGAGGTAAGATTTGAACCAGGATAGGGCTGTGCCAGTGATGTTAAGGGAGGTTTCAAGTCGGGTGAGGAGAATGGAGTGATTTATGGTGTCAAAGGCGGCGCTGAGGTCAAGTAGGATGAGGATGTTGAGGTTGCCAGCGTCGGAGGAGAGGAGAATGTCGTTTGTGATTTTGAGGAGCGCAGTTTCAGTACAGTGGTTTGAGCGGAATCCAGATTGGAAAGTTTCATACAGGTTATTGGTAGAGAGGTGGTATTTGAGTTGGGAAGCTACAGCACGTTCCAAAACTTTGGACAGAAATGGTAGGTTGGAGATTGGTCTGAAGTTGATTGGGGTGTCAGGGTTTAGACCAGGTTTTTTCAGAATGGGGGTGACAGCAGCGATTTTGAGGGATGGCGGGACGATGCCAGTGGACAGGGAGGAGTTTATTGTTGCAGTGATAAGTGGAGAGAGAGCAGGAAGGCAGGCCTTGACAAAGCTGGAGGGGATGGGGTCCAGAGAGCAGGTGGCAGTTTTTATTCCTGTGAAGAGGTCAGAGAGGTCGGTGGTGGAGATTGGGGAGAACTGAGGCAGGGGCTGACAGAATAAGGGGGGGCAGGTGGTTTGAGGGGGAGCAGGTGCGTTGGTGGTTAAGGTGCTGTAGATGTTGTCTATTTTGCTTTGGAAGAATGAAAGGAAAGTGGTACATTTGTCAACTGTGAATGATTGGGAGATGGTGTCCAGGGGGCTGAGGAGTTTGTTTATTGTAGAGAAGAGTGTTTTTGGGTTTCCGGAGCCAGAGTGAATTATTTGAGAGTAGTAGGTGGAGTGGGCACGGGAGAGGGCATCTTTATAGTGCTGTATGTGGTCTTTGTAGGCTTGGGAGTGAATTGTGAGACCTGTTTTGTTGCGGAGTCTTTCAAGTTGGCGGGCATGAGTTTTCATCACGCGGAGTTCAGGGGTAAACCAGGGAGCAGAGTGGGTGAAGGAAACTGTTTTGGTTTTTATAGGTGCAAGCTGGTCGAGGCAGGAGGAGAGAGTGCGGTTGTAGTAGTCAGTGAGGTCAGAGGGACTGTGGAGGTCAACGAAGGGAGAGGCGGACATTATTTCAGAGAGGGAGGATGAGAGCGAGGTAGGTGAAACAGAGTTCAGCTTGCGGAAGTTGATTTTGCGTTTTTGCTTTGGAGCTGGGGTGGGAATGTTGACAGACATGGTGATGGCTAAGTGATCAGAGAGGGTGGGGTCGGAGCCAGAGAGGTGATGTAGATTTAGTCCAGTGGAGCAGACAAGGCCCAGAATGTGTCCACGGTTATGGGTGGGAAAATTGACGTGTTGAGTGAGGTTAAAGCAGTTGAGTATTTCAGTGAAGTCAGCGGTTATTGTGGAGTCAGTGGAGTCCATATGGATGTTGAAATCACCGAGGAGGAGGATTGAGGGGCAGAGAGTACAGAACTGGGTCAGAAAGTCAGAGAAGTCAGAAAGGAATGATGGGTGTGGTTTGGGAGGGCGGTAGATAACTGCCATGACTAATTTTGTGTGGCCAGAGAGTTTGAAAGCCAGGTGTTCAAATGAAGGAGCAGATGAGAATGGAGATGAGGTTGATCTTGAAGTCCTGTCGGTGAATTACGGCAATCCCACCACCTCGGTCTTCCGAGCGTGGTTTATTGATGTAGGAGTATCCGTTGGGTGTAGTGAGGTTGAGTGGGAGGTAATCCAGAGGTTGTTGCCAGGTTTCTGTCAGACAGAGGAAGTCCAGTTTATTTTCCAGGATGAAGTCATTCAGAATGAGGGTTTTATTGTTGAGGGACCGGATGTTGAGCAGAGTGAGCTTCATGTTGCTTTGTGTGGTGTGGATGGACACGGGTGATTTAGCCAGAGCTTGTAGACAGGGGGCACGCTCGTGTGCGTTGTTGTGATGATGTAATGGACGAGTGGAAGTCCGATCAGCTGACCAGAGTGCAGGGATGGAGTGACCGGTCTGGGAGTAGACAAACTTGTGACCGGAGCCTCTGTGGTTGTATTTGGGTCGTCGTAGAAGTCCGTGGTTGATGATGGCAGAGATGCATGTCGGAGTGGAGTGGTTGTTGAGCTGGAGCAGCCTCGCAGCCAAGTACTTCAGTGCCATGCCAGGCAGGAGCGAAGGAGCATAGAGCCCAGAGAGATCAAAAAGTCACAGCAGGCACAACAGGCTGATCCAGAGCAAGGCCTATGAGGATCGAGGAAGCTGAGCAGCCTAAGGGTTAATAGGGAGCTGAGGACGTGCAGGCAGAGGAGGTAGCCAGGCAAGCAGGCAAGCAGGCAGCCAGGCAGCTGTCAGCGTTAGCGGTAGCGTTAGCGTTAGCGAGTTGATGACTGCAGCGCTAGCTGTCAGGTAACCCACAGGGGAGCAGTCCAAGCCAGCAGAGACAGGAGCACAGACAGGAGTGAGAGGTCCAAGGGTGCGGAGTCCAAGGGTGCGGCGGCAGCGGTGGAAGAGCTGGGCAGATGATACCTGGTCAAGCAGAAGGATTTGTTTAAGCAGAGGGATTTTTTCAAGCTGAGAAAATCTTTTCAAAAACGGCAAAATTAATCCAAAAATAGAAGTGGTGAGAAGCGGCGAACAAACAACGCCAGCGTCCTCTCACGTCACTACCTATCCATGTTCTCCAGAGATGCTACCTGACCTGGGGAGTTACTCCAGTACTTTGTCTTTTTTTGTAAACCAGCATCTGCAGTTTCTTGTTTCTACATTTGCAGTAAAAGGCTGTTTTTTGGATTGGAGGAAAGTGAGTAGTGGCATTTTTGTGGGATCTGTGTTGGAGGTTATTGTTTAAAAAAAATTCTACATTAATTTCCTAGGCCTGTGGGATCACTCCACAGGTTCTAACTTTGAAGATCATACAAAACTTTATTGTTGCAAACTGTAAAGTGGAAAGATTATGATAAATTGTAGCAGGATTTAAACTAGCTGGTGGAATGGGCGGATGTGTAGATTAAGTTTTATGTGAAAAAATGTGATACATTTAGTAGGAAGAATGGGGAAAGGTAATATAGAATAAAGGACATTAAAAGGAATGCAGGAGCAGAGAGACCTGAGGATAGGGGTGTATAACTCATTGGCATTACAAGCTGGGTTGAGAAAGCAGTGAATAAAGCATATATATTTTTGGAAACTGTCAATAGTCATAGAGTATAAAAACAGGGTAGTCATCTTGACTTTTTTAAAAACATTGGCCAGGCCTCAACTGGAATATTGTATTAACTGCTCATCACCTCAGATATTATATGGAGTCATGGATGTAAAGTGGAGAGGGTTGAGAGGAGATTTATGACAATGATTCCTGGAATGCTTGCCAATGTGGCAGGCGGAAATTATGTTTTGGCCTTCAAAAGGGAATCCAATAATACACCATCATGAAAATTGTGCAAAGTTAAAGAGAAGGGATTAAGGGGTAGAACCAGTGAGTTGCTCCGGTACGGACCAATATGGACTTGATAGACTGAATTGTTCCTTCCTATGCAATCACCAGTCTCTGATTCTGTGAAACGTTGGCGCGATCATGGCCATAGAGACTCTTCGGCCCAACATGTCCACGCTGTCCAGGTTTTATACCTAAGCTGGTCCCATTTGCATGCATTTGGCTCTTATCCCACTAAACCATAACTATCCATGTACCTGTCCAAATGTCATCAAAAAAGTTGTCATTGTACCCATCTCTTCAGTTCATTCCATATATATCTGCACGATCTTCTTTGTGAAGAAATTCCCCCTCTGATCTCTTAAATCTTTCCTCTCTCACCTGAAACCTATTCCCTTTAGTTCTGGACTGCTTTACCCTATGAAAATGAATGACTATTCACTATACCTTTCATGATATTGAACCTCTACAAGGTTGCTCCTACGCTCCATTAAGGGGGGAAAAAGGTTGCAGCCTATCCAGCCTTTTCCTATAATACAAATCCTCCATACCTGATGGCATCTTCAAATCGTTTTTGCACTCTTTCCATTTTATTGGCATCCTTTCTCGAGCAAGCCCACCAGACTTGAACAAATACTCTTAAGTGTGATTCACCATTGTTTTGTACAGTTATAACTTGGCATCTCAATTCCACTACTCAGTACTCTAAGTAGTGAAAGCATAGTGGCACAGCAGTAGATTTGCTGCCCTGCAGTGCCAGAGACCCAGGTTTGATGCTGACCTCAGGTGCTCTCTGCCCGGAGTTTGCACGTTCTCCCTATGAGATTTCTCCAGGTGTTCCGAATTTCCTCTCGCATTCCAATGACGTGCAGTTAATTGGCTTGTATAAATTGTCCCTAGTGTATAGGATATGAAACTGGGATAACATAGAACATGGGTGATCGTTGGTTGGTGTGGATTTGTTGGGCCGAAGGGCCTGTTCCACACTGTATCTCAAAACTAAACTAAAGTGTGACAACCTTTACCACCCAGTCTACCTGCATCGCCCCTTTTAGGGAACTGCGTAACTGTACGCCTTAGGTCTGTGCTTCAACTTGCAAGAATTCAACACCTTGCACTTGTCAGAATTAAACACCACGTGCCAATTCTTGACCCACTTCCCTAGTTAATCCAGCTACTTTTATAAACTTAGATAGCCTTCCTCACTGGCCACTAAACCAGTAATTTTAGTGCTATCCACAAATTTACTAACCATGTTAACTACAATGACATCCAGATCAGTAATTTAGATGACAAATAGTGGGCATAGCAAATATTACTGTGTCACTCCACAGGTTACAGACCTCCAATCAGAACAACCCTCCACAACATCCTATGGCTCTTTCCACCAAGCCAAATTTGACTCCAGTTAACTGGCTCACCCTCGATCCTATATGTTCGAGCCTACCATGCAAGACCTTGCAAAGGTCATGCTTATTGTTTAAGTTCACGTCACCAATCGTCTTGGTGACCTCTTCAAAAATCGATTGAATTTGTGAGATATGAATTTCCCCTGCAGAAAGCCATGATAACTATCCTTTATCAGTCCTTATCTATCCAAATGCTTATAGATCCTGACCCTCAGAATGCCTTGCAGTAACTTGCCTCCATTGATGACAGGTTGACTAGCCTGTAAATTATCTGGTTTGTCCTTGTAGCCCTTCTGAAATCAAGGTACAATATTACCTACCCTCCAGTCTTCTGGTACATCCCCCTGGACTAGAGATGATGCTAATATATCTGCCAGGGCCCTATAAATTTCTTCCCTAGCTCCCCATAATGTTTAGCGTCCCACTCGGTTAGCCCTTGAGGATTAATCCATCTTAATCTATAATACTAAAACTCTCGTTTGTTATCTAGTTTGTGACTGAACTTCAGCCAAAACGGTACACGATAGCGCGACAATTTTACGCCCACCTTACTCACCATTGTCACTTTAATGATAATGCAAGGAGTTTTATTAAAATTGGTGTTATCTTTTTAAAGTTATTCACATTTTAAAGTTTAAAAGGAGGGAAGGGGGAAGGGAGTGGGGGAGAAGGGAGAGGGGACGGGGGGGGGGGGGGGTTGAGGAGAGAGGGGAGGGGGGGGGAGGACAGGGTGCTGCACCAATGCAGGAGAGGTTTGGGCCCAACGGGTCCACTTTGTCTCGTACTCTTTAAAACTGTTAGCACAACCTCTTCTGTAATTTGCATATGGTCCAACACGTCACTACTTCTATGAGCTGTACGACTCTATTACCTTCTTATCTGAAGAGAGGTATTCAATCAGCAGCAGGCCCGTCCCCTTTGGCTAAACATGTAGATAACCACATTGAGCCTTAATGAATCCTTTTGTTATCCTTTTGATCATAATATATCTGTAGGATCTCTTAGGATTTTCCTTTTATCTTTTCTGCCAGAGCTATATCCGTTACTCTTTTTGCCTTGCTGAGTTCTTTCATGTATACTGCTACATGTATTCCTTAAGGGATTCACTTGAGCTGCCTATTCCCGATATATGCTTCAGTTTTCTGGCGAGAGCCTCAATATCCCTCATCAACCAGGGTTCCCTGAACATGCTAGCTTTGTCCTTCATTGAAACAAGAACATTCTGTCACTGAACTTCCCAATCTCACCCATAATTCTTTACCTGTAACCAACATCTTCTAATGAACCTGTGCAAGTTCCTGTCTTCACATTGGAGTTAGAATATCTGTGACTTTATATTGGATGCAGTGAAAATCATTTTGATGCCATTTTTCTTTCTAACTTCTTTGTGCAATTGTACAAAGTTTAAAATTAACAAAGTATTACTGCAGTTACATTTAAAGCACAGACTGTCTTTAATGATATTTCATGGCATTTTGCAAACTCTGAGTAAAACAAGCTGCCGTTCTCGTTAATAATTCTTCAGTTTAAGATCTTTAGTTGACGTGCTTCAAGTCTCAAAATATTACTGGCAAAGTAATTCAAATTTCTGTTTTATTTCAATCATGCTGAAGAAATGTAGAAAAGCAAGGTTGATTGTTCTTTATTTGAAATGCAAAAGATGACATCCATTTTTAAGTATAAGGTATATAACCATTTATCTTTATACCAGTTTGGCATTGTAGATGGAGATGGATACCTGAGCTTCTGGCAAACAAGTCCAATTGCTTTAGGAGTCACTCCAAAACCTTATTTGGTGAGCTAATAATTAGTTGTCTTATTTATTTAAATCTGATATGTTAACAAAACTGTATATTCATTTACTAGCCTGCTGCCTATTCATTTAATTAATTATGTTTTATTTTTCAGACTTGGCAGTGCCATAACAAAACAGCAAATGATTTTGTTTTTGTTAGTTCCTCCACTTTAATAGCTACGGCAGGGCAGTCTAGTGATAACAGGTAAGATTAAGAGGTCGATGTTTAGCTTTTAGATACATTCAGCACTTTTCCCACAAAATCAGTTGTACAATACTGCTTTTGGCCAGAAATGGATAACAAAGTTGTTAATTCTGGAATGTGCTGTATCAATCACTATTTCTGGGCTATTTTGTACTATTACAAACATTCAAGGCATTTCCAGCCACGAATCACTTTTTTGTAGTTCCACATTCCAGGATGGTTGTATTTGGTTTGCAATGACCATTTTAGAATATTGAAGAGAAACCTGGATAATGTTATCCGAAGAGCAACTATTGTTGGTTGCCCTCGGAATAAATTAATTTTACTATTGCAATGTCAGGCCATATACTCACCAGATATATTAGTTGACCACTGATCAATAAAAGTGTCCTCCTTTCTGACATTGTAAATAATGGAAAGTTTCACCCATGCCATTACATGTTTCCTCTATTTAGTCTGTTGACTTGTGGACATTCATTTAGAAATTGCAGTCTACCATTAATGGTTGCAGTACCTTGTATCGTAAAAATAACATAAATTAGCTAAACCAATAATTGAAGGCGCATAATTGATTATAGAAACAGTTAATGTTTTGGGTCAGAGACCCTACATCAGAACTGGGAAAGAAAGACAAAAAAATGTGGATTTAAGTTGTAGAGAAGGTGGCAGTAGAAATGGCTTGGGCAAAGGGAATATCTATACTAGTATGTGGCCCAATGATACAAAAATAAGTGGAAGGATATGTTGCAATTGGGCAATGTGATTGGGTTAGATTGAGTGGGCAAAAACCTGGCTAATAGTGTTCAGTGATGGGAAGTGTGAGGTTATGTAGTTAGTGAGAGGATTCAAAAAGTGGAGTATTATCTAAATGGAGTGAGACTGCAAATCAGCACGTGCATAGGGATCTAGGTGTTCTCATGCATGAATCACAATTTTCATCAGCAAGCCCAGCAAGTAGTTCAGAAGACAAATGGCATATTTGCTTTCTTGCGAAGAGGTTGGAATTTCAGACAGGGTGGTTTTGTTACTGGATATTGGTAAGGCTACACCTGGAATACTTTTCACAGTTTTGGTCCCCTTAACTAAAAAAGGATACGGTGGCATTGGTTAAGGTACAAAGGAGATACACTAGGATAATTCCTGGAATGGGATGGTTGGCCTATCAAGAGAAGCTACCCAATTTGGGTCTTCATTCGTCGATTTAGATGAATAAGGGGTGAAGTTAATCAAACCCAAGATCCTAAAGGGGCTTGACTGGATAGACGTTGAGATATTTTCACTGGTGGGAGAGTCACGAATGAGAGATATAGCTACAAATTTAAAACTGAGGTGTAGAGAAATTTCATCTCGGAGGTTAGTGAATCTCAGAAATGTTCTGAGCCTGAGATCATTTAAAGCGGAAATAGACAAATGCTTGAAAGATCAAGGAATTCGGAATTGGATGTCGAAACAAGGAACTGCAGATGCTGGTTTGCAAAAAAAGCTTAAAAAAAGATACATAGTGCTAGAGTAACTCAGCAGGTCAGGCAGCTTCTCTGGAGAACATGCATCGGTGATGTTTCAGGTCCACACCATTCTTGAGACTGAAGAAGATTTCAGACAAGGAGTTATTGGGAACTACCATAGAGGAGGAGTTGAGACTAACATAATCAGCCATGATTATTTTGATGGCAGAGCAAACGGAAAGAGCCTGGTGGCCTGCTCCTGACCTCATCTTATCACAGATAATGTCCTCCACATTCCTCCCACCAGCTCCTCTACAAATTTAAATTATCTTTTATATCTACCTTTCATACATGTGAAGATGTGAAGGGCTGCTTACCCAAAACAGTGACTGTTTCTTTTTCCACAAATAACCTGAGTTTATTTGCATTTTCAGTTTTAATTTTGGATTTGAGCATCTGTTGTGTTTGAGTTATGTACAGATGTCAGTTCTAAAGTAAATATGTTTGAAAAAAAACCCATCTGTTCTAAAGAAGGCCTTTTCCTTCTCCTTAGGAATATCTGCCTCTGGGATACACTTGTGCCACAAAGTAATAGTCTCATTCACGGTAACGTATAATATATTGTTTCAAAGTTGCAATGATTTACTTAATAATGAAGCTTTATGGGGATAAGTTATAAAACGTTTACTGAAGATTGATTAATTTGTAGTGGATTTTGACCTAACGAGTCAAAGTTTTTGTCAAGGTTTTCAGCTTAAAGTTTTAATTTTAAAGTTTGATAGATCAAAAATCATGCCACGCTGTTTGGCTGCTGAGGAGCTAATTCTCACCCTAAAGCTCTGCCTCATTTGTCTCCATTTGAACATTCCTTTAAAAAAAATCATTTGACTACTGTTTTGTCATCTGCCCGAATAGCACATTATTTCATTTGGTGTTTGCTGCACCTTTGGTAGTCTTATTAAGCCAATAAATGCAAGTTAAAACAGTTTACCTCAGTTTTAACAGGCAACATTTAAACAAAATAAACTCTCAAACTTTGCTTACTGTAGTTTTTTTATAAGTAAAATATGCATTAAAGTATAATAAATCACTCTACCATTAATATTAAACTAAGAGTTTATGTATTTGCATATGCAAGTGCTCTGCTACAGTGGTGCTTCCAATACTTACAGTGCGTTTGGCGATCAGCATTTTTGTAATCTGTAGGATGAGGCAGATCTTGCATTCTCAGAATGATGTGTCTTTGGTTCCCATTGTTGTTTGCTATCTTTACCCATGATCTTGGATTTGGATTGATACAAGAAGTATCTTTCAATTTTGCATTAACATTTTATCATAAGATCCTGCCCATTACAGTAAAACACCTGCCCTTTTACCATTTATTTTGTAATTGAGAGATGTTAGCACGTTTTCCGGGTGAAGCATCGAGTTACTTGTACTTTCAAACCATTCAGCGCTCATTATGTGGTCTTCTGGTATTGTGGAAAATAAAAATACAACTTGGAGTCACAGAGTCATATAGCCCTTTGGCTCTACCTGTCCATGTCGACCAAGATACCCCATGTAACCTAGTCCCATTTGCTTGTGCTTGGTCAATATCCCTCTAAATCGTTCCTATCTGTATGTCTGTCCGTGTATTTTGAATACTCTTATCGTGCCCTCAACTACCTGCTCTGGGAGCCCATTCCTTATACTCACCATTTGCACGTATCAATGCTCTGCTGTAGTGCTTTGTGCATTTTGAGATTCAGAGTTTTTCTTTAATCTTTGCAAGGAGGCAGCTTGGATGACCTTTTCAGAACTCCATTCTGTTGGGAAGTGTAATTCCGAGCTTCCAATTGCCTGTCACTTCAAGGCCCTGTACCACATTCAAACCTTTTTTTAATCTCTGTGTTTGACCTCTTGCACAGTTGTAATAAAAGTCAAAGTAAGCAAATCAAATGCACCCTATCACCTGATTGACACATTGCATCTTTCATGACTCAACATCGAATTTAATAATTTCTCATTCAGCCATTTAATTTGTGTTTCTAGAGTTTTTCCCCTCTTCCTTTCTGATATTTCGATTTAATTTGTCCTCCTATTTCTATTTCCTCTTGATGTCTTTCTCACTCTCTTTCAAAGGTACCAACATCACCCGTGATATTCAGTGTCTCTATCCCACCACTCATCTTTCTGGTTGTTCCCTCCTCCCCTCCTCCAACCTGCTCTGTAACTTGATTTCAAATGAAAGTAATTTTTCAGGTTTGAAAGTCATATTAATGACTCTGAAAATTAGATCATCTTGGCATTATCACTAATAAGGTTTAGTACTACACGCTACCAATCACAGTTGTGGAGACATTGGTATAGTTGTCTCATTGTTGATCACTGATGGCTGATGCTTTAAACCATGCATTGTGCTTGTATGTAATTTATTGTGCTTTTGTTAGTAATTTGTTAATAACTTACTGTGCTTTTGTATGTAACTTATTGTGCTTCTGTATGTTTATTATATGTAATGTCTTGGCTTTTATCTGGACCTTGAGTCTGTAATAAAGTATTGATTGATTGATTGATTGATATACTTGAAATATTCCTCACTGATTCCAGCATTCTCTATTGTTATGCCTTGATTCAGTCAGTGTATGATCTTTGCATTCCAGCATTCACATGTCATGAAAGTGGAGCTACTGTGTTGGCATATGCATCAAAGCAGCAGTTTTTGTTATCTGGTGGAAGAAAAGGTTTCATCTGTATACTTGATCTACGCCAGGGACAATTGCGTCAGACGTTTCAGGCTCACGATTCACCTATTAAAGCAATTGCTGTGGATTCAGCAGAGGAATACTTCATTACAGGGTCTGCTGAGGGTAACATGAAGGTACAAAATATAAAATTGTCAATTTAAAATAAAATTGATTTAAATTATATTCCAAACTAACTGCGGGTATTTTCATGCATAATTCAGCTTGTGTAGGTAAAAATAATCTGATTAAAACATGTAAACTTAAAAATATCAAAATAGCTTCCAATGAATAACTGAAGATGTGTGACATCCGCTAGTTGTGTTAAAAGCAGTATTGAGCCAAATGAATGACTTTTTGTGGGGAATTGTTTTGAACATAAACACATGTTAAGGGCAGCACAGTGTTGAAGCTGCTGCCTCACAGCGCCAGGGACCCGGGTTCGATCCTGACCTTGGGTGCATGTTCTCCCTGTGACTGCGTGGGTTTCCCCCGGTTGCTTTGGTTTCCTCGCACATCTCAAAGATGGGTCGGTTTATAGGTTAATTTGCCTCTCTAAATTGCCCCTAGTGTGAAGAGAGTGTGTGACTAAGTGGGATAACAGAACTAGTGTGAGTGGATAAATGATTGGCATGGACTTAGTAGGCTGAATGGCCTGTTTCCATGCTGCATCTCTAAACATTTTTTCAAACCTCTAAAATTATGCTGTGATGTGGGTCAGTACTTTAATCAACCAATATCCTCAATAATTGTAATCACAAAACATTGATTCCCCTCTGTTCTGAATATCATTGATTATCCTCACTAAAAAAATCCATTTTGCATATGGAAAAGCTTTAAAGAATCTGAGGTTCAAGGTTCTTGATTCGATATGTCACCTATCTGCGTTCTCCTGAGATGCTGCCTGACCCATTGAATTTCTCCGGCACTTTGTGTCTGTTTTTTTAGTTATTAATGTCAATAGATAATAGACAATAGGTGCAGAAGTAGGCCATTCGGCCCTTCGAGCCAGCACCACCATTCAAGGTGATCATTCTCAATCAGTACCCCGTTCCTGCCTTCTCCACATACCCCCTGACTCCGCTATCCTTAAGAGCTCTATCTAGCTCTCTCTTGAATGCATTCAGAGAATTGGCCTCCACTGCCTTCTGAGGCAGAGAATTCCACAGATTTACAACTCTCTGACTGAAAAAGTTTTTCCTCATCTCCATTCTAAATGGCCTACCCCTTATTCTTAAACTGTAGCCCCTGGTTCTGGACCCCTAACATTGGGAACATGTTTCCTGCCTCTAACATGTCCAACCCCTTAATAATCTTATATGTTTCAATAAGATCCCCTCTCATCCTTCTAAATTCCAGTGTATACAAGCCTATCCAGTAGGCATTTTCCACATGACATCTTTCTTCTCACAAAAAATTCTGCCTTTATTAAATTGCTTTATTTAATTATTCTTGACTTCTAGTTTGGTTTATTGTCACATGTACCAAGGTACAGTAAGAAGCTTTTTTGTTGCATGCTATCCTGTCTGCGGAAAGACTATACATGATTACAATCATGATTACAAGCCGTTCACAGTGTACAGATACAGGACAAAGGGAATAATGTTTAGTGCAAGATACAGTCCAGAAAAGTGATTAAAGATAGTCCGAGGGTCCCCAATGAGGTTTAATTCTATTAATTTTAAGAAGGTTTGGCTGGGTAAAGTTGTAATAGCAGTATGAACCCATTGGAAAGGACATGCAATTTTCTTGAAGCACAAACAAATGGAATCTCAGAATCTTGAGCTGTTGGTTGACATCTGTAACCCAAATCATCATAAATTTTGGTTGAAGCTGTGAAAAGTTGATTAGTAACTAAAGTATATTTTCATAATCAGATATTTAATTGAAATGATTATTGGCGCCTCTGACATCAAAGAAGGTTATTGGAAGACCATGCAACTCCAAGTAATGTAGACCTTCGGTTGATTCATACAAAAGAATGGAAAAAGCTCAACAAATGAGAAGTGAAGTGATTTGTAAACTTGTCTTGCAATAAACATTTTAAGCTGTACTGTTTAGTTTATATTTGTTTTCTATTACTTTCAGGTTTGGAGTTTGTCCACTCTCAACCTGATTCATACATTCTCCAATGAGCATGCTCGACAGTCGCTCTTCAGAAACATAGGAACAGGAGTCATGCAAATAGAGACTGGTCCAGCAAATCATATGTTCTCCTGTGGGGCTGATGGGACAATGAAATTGAGGATCCTGCTAGATCGCTTTAGCACAGGAAGTGGAAAATTGGATATCTGGCAAAATGATGTAAAATTTATACTATAACAATATAAATGAGCAATTTATATTATTATAGTGATACTATCAGCACAATCCATTGTAAATTAAATCTACCAAAATATTTGTTTATGAAGTGTAAAGCAAACACTGGTGCCAACATAGGATAGGTGTTGGGCTAAAGTGTTGGAGGGGGGGGGGGGGTGATGAGTGCTTATTCATTTTTAATTAATGCACTGATGCCTTAAGAAGATTGTACACTTAAGGACTTTGTTAATAGTTGGAAGGAGGAAATGAATCTAAATGTGTCAAAATATGAGAATGAAGTGATTTTCTTGTAAAACGTGGTCAAATATATTTGCTGCTATAAAGCTTTTTGTTGAAACTCGTTGCTGATATTTTTGAAGTGTCAAAATGTACAGTGCTTTAAGAAGAGTCAAAGTATAAGATAGAATAATTATCTTTTTTATGCTTGTATTAAAAGTTTATATATGATATAAAGTTATCATTTGAACTGTGACCATTCCTTATTTTTAGCTGTAGGAAGTCCCTGAAATACAAGCTATAAATAGATTTTGCTTATCTTCATATGGGAGAATGCAACTGGTGCTTCAGCCTGGCAAGGAAGAGGGGGAAACAAATCTTGTACAGCATTGTACTGTAAAATGAAAGGTACATTTGTGTTGAGCTGGAGCTAGAAATTATCTATGGAAATTTGAATATTTCTTACAACACAACTATTATATTTAAATTATTTTCTATCTATGTGTAAAGTACATAGGTTGAGAGGGCATCAAATAAACCTCTCCTTTCAATGCCGCTTTGTATGAGCTCACTAATGGATATGTTGCAGTTGAGCCAGGGTTGCTCGGCATCTGAAATTTACCAAGATTAGTAACTCGTGATGTGGGGAATCATGGGCACAACTGCATCCTATCTAGTTTTGCAATGTGTTGATCTGAATGTAAATGCTTTTCAATGTTTCAGCCTACACAATGTTGTTAAAACTCCATTTTAAATGCAGTTAGGAATGGTGAGAAAACTGCTAACCACTGCACCTAAATAGTAACATTCTGGTTTTATCTCAAGAAGCATGCTAAGGTGGGCAAGATTTATGATGTCTAGAATTCAAAGTTTAAAAAAATTGTATCTTTTTTATAATCAAATGTTTAAATGCAGTACTTAATGGAAAATAAGCCAAAACCAGAATAAAGGCTGCAGCCTTCCTTTCTATAAACCAGAAAAGTCAAAGTCAAAGTTGCGTATTTATTATCTGATTGTTAATTATCTTTTGCTATGAAGATTAAATGCTGAGACCTTTAAGGAGTGACCATTTCTTTAAGATAAATCTTAAACCAATAGTCATCAGATTTACAAGAGTCTTGCATATACTACCATTCACTATGATCAGCCTTGTTTTTTGAAAGCAAATGGTACTTTTTTTTTGGATGTTTCTCATCGCATGCCACATATCCATTAACAGAGAAGGCATGGTGACATGTTTTTTCTCAACTCAGATCATTCATGCACCACTAAAACATAGGTGTAGGGAAGCTGCCCAGTATTAATTGAACTTGTTCTCATTCCACGTAAGTATTCCCAGTTTGTCCTGATGGAGCTGATTGAAATCTGGTCTTGAGTACAACATATTCAGCAAATCACATTACTTACTAGGACCAAGAAAGGCAATGTTATAGTACTTTTTCCCCATTAGATGTCATTTAAGGATAAACATATTTTTAGACCAACTTTATGGATATATGCTGTTAGAATTAGGGAATTGCACAACCACTGTATAATCAAGCAGCAACCAAATTATTACTAAGTCCATATATCAAATATGCAGCAGTACATTGAACCTTGTACAGTTGGAAATTTCTCTTGTGTTCAGGAACACAGAATTAATTAAAAGACATTGTAAAAAGTAACTATTTACTAATTCATGTCTAATCAATAGTGGGAATAGCTATCTGTAAAGATTACAAAATTCACCTTGGTGAATGGCAATATGTTTTCTGGAGCCGGAAGCCTGGGTATAGAACAAAACAAAGTATAGCTTGAAAATGGTTTTTGTATAGGGTTCATTGTTTAATGTTTAATTAACATATCCCACAGTTGTAGTTGGTATAAATGTAATCTTAGCTGATCAGTTTAGTGAGATTTATTAATTTCACTGGCTACATAAATCTGTGTTTGTGGTTAGCAAAAAAGTATTCTGTTCAGACATTTACATTTTTGTCCATATTGAATGGCTTATTTAGAAACCTTGTTATTTTTTGTTATATACTCAGGATATATCATCTTTAGGAGTGTTTTAGTACAATTAAAATAGTGAAACAGTTTACCAGTCAGATAACTTTACTAGAAAATAGAAAAGAAACAGGTCGTAATCATTTTAATTGTGCAATAAGATATACTAATTTTATTAAAACAACATTTATGGAAACTTTGGAAATCTGAAGAAACAATTTGTTCTTTTGCATTTATATGAAATATTATGTAATAATTGATTTGAAAGAAAGTACTGCACAAGTTGATCATAATCAGGTAATTCCTGAAGTACAAGAATCTCCGGGATGAACACATTTTACAAGTAAAAATTAACCTTTTGTTTTGAAACATAACAAAAGAGAAGTCTGTAATCCTAAGTAACATTACTGGTGTCTGACTTCTCCTTGCCTTGTCAGAAGCTGCTTCACCGAATTCTCTTTAAAAATGTCAATCATGTATTTAAAATTCATAATTGTTTCAATAAAATAGCTATGAGAATCAAAAATTTCTCTTGACATGTTCTTTCTTGGTTGAAAATATGGAGTCAGATTACATGTCAGTCAAACGAACAGTACGAGGACAAGTTGAGGAGGCTAATAATTGTCCATGTGTCAGTATTGCACGAGAAAATTAATGTCTGCAAATAAATCTGAATGTCCTGGAGGCATGAGCTGCTCTAACAAATGGCTTTGATTGGATTAGAGTAACAATACCATCAGTGTCCACATGCTTCATAATACATTCAAATTTGTCGGTAGGAAATGTGATGGATCATCGATGTCTATAATTTTTTTAATGTTTGTCAAGCGATAGTCAAAGTATTCAACTACATAAATAGAATTGTTAATTGCAGAAAAATACACATTTTGTTTCTATTTATAAGAACTTTATAAGATCTTGCATTGACTCCAAAATGCAGTATTTAATCGTGCCTATCACATACAATAAACAATACAGAAGTTTTTTTTTAAATGATCAAATGAGAATGACCTGTTTCAGTATCATATTTATTCATAAAGGGTTAAAACTTGTTTACTTTGTCTATCTTGACTTAAAGGGTGAATCGTTAAAGGATACACACACACACACACAACATTGTTAAGGGGTTTGATTCTCTTCCTAGTTAAGAGGGTGGTTGAAATCTGCAATTAGGCAGATATTTTCACATCCAAGTAGCATTCTGAAGAGTACTTATAATGCATGGTGTACGTGTATTTCAGGCCAAGTGCACAAAAATGAGATTTGTGTGGACAGGTTCTTGTTGGCCAGCATTGACATTGTGGGCCAAGTTCTGTTTCCATAAAGTATGCCTACATTATTCTTGTGCAAAGTGAAATCAATAATAAAATATATGAATTGAAAGGATTTGGGTCGCATGCTTATAAGGAAAGTATGGGGTAGGTTATATAGGGTCAGAAAAGAGAGAGGCAATTGGAGTTTAGGAATAGAGGTGTGGACCAGACCTTAATGAAAGATTATTGGTGACTTAGGAGAAATAGAGATAAAGGGCCGAAGCAGAAATTTGAAGAGTCGTAGATTGATACAGTGTGGAATTGGGCCCTTCAGCCCAGCATGCCCACACCAGCCAACATGTTCCAGCTACACTTGTTCTACCTGTCCACATTTGGTCCATATCCCTCCAAACCTGTCCTATCCATGTAGTCGGGAAGACCATGGAATGTAGAGACACCAACTTGTTCTTCATAGTGGTTTAAGGGTGGAATAGCCAATAAAATGGTCTGGCTGCTTGGTGATACAATAAGCCACTAAATTATCTATAATGCCAAAACTTGCATCAAATCGGACTCAAGTTAAAAGAGAATTCTCTTGTCATGAAAGCTGGAATAAACATTGGTTTTTTTTAATTGACCAACAGGTAGCTCCCTCCTGGAAACAATTGTAATTTCCTTGCCTAATTCGGATAATTCATATGTGGTTATTGAGACCGAGACAAAATTATGCCCTCTTATTGCAAATTTGTTCACCAGAATAAACAGTTTACCTTTACCTACCTTTAAATCATATGATTAAATCCTAGGAAAAAGAGTATATAATTCAACCCCTCAGGTCTTTGCTTGCATTGAATTACGTGCTAAATTTGCAACAGTAATGTTTAAGATTACTCATGAACATTGTTTTCTTTCTTGCTAATTTCCAATTAGGTAGCCAGGACATGAGGGACTATCGTTAAGGTTGTGTCCAAAATGTTAGAATGATGCGTTTCCTAAGGAATGAAGATGAAGAACAGTGTAGAGGAATCGAGCAGGTCAGCTGAAGAGAAGCATTGCCTGCACCTTTCTCATCTGTGTTTCCATCTCAAGGTGCACCATCCTAACAATTGATCATGTTGGCTCCAGAATGCAAATACAATAAATAGCATAGTTAACCAGATTTTGGATTGATGTTAAAATACAAAATAAGCTAAATACATTTAAATTAGTCTGATGTTCCTTCAGAGAAAAATAATGTTTCCCAGGCAAAGTTATTTCCAGTTAGTAAATGGAATCAAAAACATTTAACAAGGGGGATGAAGGCCAAATGTATAGGATAAGTTTCAAAATATTGTGGCTAATTTACAGGCAAAGACAGCACATTTGGGAAATATTAAGTGATTTTTGTTTTCAGATCGAGGGGTGTATTCATAAATATTTTTAAATGAACATTTGCCATTATTTTGTGGCGTCGGGAATGGCGGGGGGGGTTTGGCGGTAATTGCACGACACTCACGGTGGGATGAATCACATGATATATTTTATTTACACTGGTAAGAAAGTCCAGGACCACAAGGGGTTGCTGCCCTTGCCATCAGGGTGCATGTGTGGTGGAGCCGGTGATCTCTGGTTTGTCCCGGCAGCTTAGTCCTGGTCTTGAAGCAGGAGGCATAGCAATCTCCGGCTTATCCTTGCAGTTCACCCTTGCCTCGAGAGGAGGTGCAGTTGGTCTCAGGTTTATTCCAGAGATTCTGCTTTGGGGCTTGAAGAAGCAGCACTGGCAGTCTTTGCATTATCCTGGTCGCTCAGTCTTTGACTATGTGTGTGTGTGTGGGCGCACTCCCTCGTTGTCCATGGGCAGGAAGAGGCACTGGCATCTCAGGCTTGCCCTGCGACTCAGTCTTAACCTCAGTGGGTTTATGGGACTTCTTTCTGGCAGTCTACTCTTGACCACATGGTGGCACTGGTGGCCTCGGGTTTGTCATAGTGGCTCAGTCTTCCTCAAACCTGCGACAGGAACAGAGCAAGCTGGGAGACACCCCACTTTATCCCTCTCCTTTCTTCTTTCTCTTTCACTCTCTTCTGCTTCTCTCTCCCTCCCCTAGCTAGAACGCCTGGGTTTTATAGGGAGAAGGCTGACAAGGTTCACGGCGCCAAACCAATATACGATACGATAAAACTTTATTCATTCCCGGAGAGAAATTGGTCTGCCAACAGTCACAACACACAACAAGGTACACAAAAACTTGAAATTAGAAGTGAAAAGGAAAAGAAAAAGACAAGCGACTGTTGGCTGCTGCGGTGTGCACAACGCCTTAACCAGAAAGAACGAACAAACAAACAAACGAACGCAGGCTTGTCCCCTGGGCAGAGAATTGTAAAACTAGAGTGCCCGCCCCCCACCGGGTTCCCCTTGAATCTTCACCGTCCCTCACGACAGTCTCCCCACGCCGGGTCGCCATTGTTCTTCAGAGTGGTCCCCCCACACTGGGTATCAGCTAATTGGGCCCAGCCTTTACCAGTTATGCTGGGAATTGTCCTCTCCGCTAATGATAGGGATCAGAGTGACATCCCAGGATGGGGGCACTGTCAAAGTCGGCCCCCCAGTGCATTCTAGTGTTCCAAAGCTAACTCATCCATCATCTTGTTAATAAAAACGATAGATACAAAGTGCTGGAGTAACTCGGCGAGTCAAGCAGCATCTCTGGAGAAAAAGGATGAGTGATGCTCCGGGTCGGGACCCAGGTCCCAATCGAAACGTCACCCACTCTTTCTCTTCAGAGATGCGGCTTGACCCGCTGAGTTACTCCAGCACTTTGTATCTATCTTTGGTATAAACCACCATCTGCAGTTCTTTGTTTTGACATATTGTTAATATTCCTGGGATATGAGTGCACATTGGCACAGATAGTAGAACTTCTGCCTCTCAATGACAGAGACCTGAGTTCAGTCCTGACCACGGGTGTTGCCTGTGTGGAGTTTGCATGTTCTTGTTGAATTGCTTGGAAGGTGAAAATTGGAAGGGACTGTGGTTGCATGTGAGAGGCCTTTCGAGCAGTGGGGGAGAGGCATGCACAAGAACAGTCGTTATAAGATTAGATAATTGTCGCATTTTTAGATATTTTTGATCACTTTGACAAGAAAATATTGGCAAATATTGCAATTTTTTTTTAATCACGCGATTTTAAAAAAGGTACATGTGATTAGTGTTCAACCAACGAACATTGAAGTTGCTTCTACTCTCATCCACCTTGCTGGGAGTTATTTGTTCACAACAGAAAAGAGGGCTTCTGGGTGGTATCTATAACGGCCTGCTTCCCATCTATCAAATTGGCTCCCAAGCTGCCGTTGACACAGATCAGGTGGAACGAAAGTTTATGACGCAAGCAATCACGATAACAGAGACCTCCACGACGTTTGAATTAGTTAGTCGTTTTTATTTGAAGTTGCAATATAAAATATTGGCATATCTCTTGTCATCGACTTGTTATTGATTCGCTTGGTAAAAATCTATATCCTACCCCAATCTATGCAATTGATACGAAACACTGGATCTATCTTCGGTGGAGATTTCTCACTGATCTTCTTGTCAGTAAGTTCTTCCACCGACTACATATCCGCTGCTGGTTCTTGGCTGTGGTTCTATCAGCCGCTTCCTCGCTTGAAGTCGAACACGTCAAAGCTGGACATTCTCTTACTCTGCCTAGCCCATACGCAAGCATAGCATTAACCTCTTAGTGCCCAAAATGCAGCAGGATACAAAGTAATAATATATATTCCTTTATTCGTTCCACACCGGGGAAATTTACAGTGTTACAGCAGCAAAGTGGACAGCAAGAGAGCAAGAGATCATTCATTATAAATAAATAAAAGATACATCAATCGTCATCAGTTTTCTGTGTGTTCTTAGCTGTTATTGTTGACTTGTCTGCTGGGAGCAGTGTTACTTGTGCAGTCTCACAGCAGCGGGAAGGAAGGACCTATATCTCTCCTTCATGCACTTGGGGTGAAGGAGTCTGTCACTGAAGGAGCTACTCAGTGCAGTGACAGTGTCCTGCATGGGGTGGGAGTCGTTGTCCAGCAGCGATGTTAGCTTTGCCATCATCCTCCTCTCTCCCACCACTTGCACTGAGTCGAGGGGGGAACCCAGGACAGAGCTGGCCTTCCTGACCAGCTTGTCAAGTCTCTTCCCTTCCACCGCTGAGATGCTGCTGCTCCAGCAGACCACTCCATAGAAAATGGCCGATGCAACCACCATGTTGTAGAAGGTCCTTAGGAGTGCCCCCTGCACTCCTAAGGACCTGAGTCTCCTTAGCAGATAAAGTCTGCTCTGGCCCTTTCTGTATAGCGCAGTGGTGTTTCCAGTCCAGTCCAGTTTATTGTTGAGTTAGACACCTAGGTACTTATAAGAATCCACCCTTTCGATGTCCATTCCCTGAATGTTCACCGGTGTCGGGGGGACCTGGCTGCGCCTGCGGAAATCTACTGCCATCTCCCTGGTTTTCCCCGCGTTGATCCCGAGGCAGTTCCGCTGGCACCAGTCCACAAACTCCTTGATCAGTTCTCTGTATGCCCTGTCCTCGTTGCCCGTGATGAGGCCGACGATGGCAGAGTCGTCAGGGAACATCTGTAGATAGGAGTCTGCGGAGCTGTGCCTGAAGTCCGCAGTGTACAGGGTGAACAAGAATGGAGCTAGCACTGTTCCCTGCGGAACCCCAGTGCTGCAGACCACCCTGTCCGAGACCAGGTCCTATGTCCTCACATACTGTGGTCGGTTGGTGAGGTAGTCCAGAATCCAGGATGTGAGGTGATGATCCACTCCTGTGCGCTCCAGCTTGCCCCCCAGAAGCCCCGGCTGGATGGTGTTGAATGCACTGGAGAAATCAAAGAACATGATTCTCACAGTGCTACCAGGCTTCTCCAGGTGCGAAAGAGCTCTGTGTCGTAGATAGATGATGGCGTCCTCCACCCCGATGCGAGTCTGGTAGGAGAACTGCAGCGGATCCATTGATGGTCTCACCAGGGGGCGGAGATGGGCGAGGACCAGACGCTCCAGTGTCTTCATCAGGTGTGATGTCAGTGCCACCGGCCTGTAGCTGTTGAGTTCCTTCAAGTGCTGCTCTGGCACCGGTACCATGCAGGATGTTTTCCACAGCTGTGGAACTCTCCCCAGTTTCAGGCTCAGATTGAAGACGTGCTCCACTATTCCGCACAGCTGGTCTGCACAGGACTTGAGGAGCCTCGAGCTGATGCCGTCCGGACCAGCCGCCTTCCTCGCATTGATCTTTCTGAGCTCATTTCTCACCTGGTCTGTGGAGAAAGATAGATTGGAGCACAGGGGCTGGGTGCTCAAGAGTGTGAGAGGAGGAGTGGGTGTGGGGGGGGGGGGATGGTGTGGGGAGTGGTGGGGTTGGGGCAGGAGAAGCAGAAGCAGTGGGTAGTGACTGTGACCCAAGTGCTGTTGGAGGGGAGGTGGGGCAGCGTACTGGACGTGCAGAGAAGGGGGGCTGCAGCAGGGGTGACTGGACCGGGGAAGGGGTAGGTGACTGATCGAACCTGTTGAAGAAAAGGTTCAGATCGTTCACTCACTTTTGGTCCCCCACAGCCCGGGAGTCTGGTTCCTTGTACCCAGAGATGGTTTTGAGGCCTCTCCAGACTCCACTGATGTTGTTCCTCTGCAGCTGGTCCTCCATCTTCTTCCTGTAGCTGTTCTTCCCCTCTCTGATCTTCCTCCTCAGCTCCTTTCGCACAGCCTTCAGCTCCTCCTTATTTCCCGACTTAAAGGCCCTCTTTTTCTCCTTAAGGAGATCCTTTATGTCAGGGTTGACCCAGGGTTTGTTGTTGGAGAAACATCGTACAGTCCTGGTGGGTACAGTGTTCTGCACTGGGTTAGACCGTCAATGTCCTCCCCATGGGGATCACAGAGTTCCTCCCACACAGTTGTTTCGAAACTGTCTCTCAGAGCCTCCTCCGTCTCCTCAGACCATCTTCTAACTGTGCGGGTCACCACTGGTTGCCTGTGCACGAGAGGTTTGTACACAGGCTGGAGATGGATCATGTTGTGGTCAGATCTCCCCGGGGGGGGGGGGGGGGGGGGGGAGGGGTGCTGAGTTATATGCCTCCTTGGCATTGGCATAAATTAAGTATAAAGTAATATAATAACATGCAAAAATAACTAATAAATGCAAAATGACGACAGAATCATTGAACCACATGTCAAATCATTTAAATATATGTTTCCATTTGAGGGTGAGATGACACAAACTAATTCAACATTGGTTATTAAAATGTGCATAATTCTTTATAAAGATTAGCATAACAGGTTTATTGTAGTTGAATATTTTCATATCTAAATCCTATTTAACAGTGTGGTGCTCCAAGATACCTAAATATTTCCAAACTGTAGTATGATCCATGACTTTTGGATCATTATAAACCATAAAGGTGCAAGTAAACAAAATCAATTGGGTGGTACAGTGACGCAGAGGTAGAGTTGCTGCCTTACAGTGCCAGAGACCCGGATTCGAACCTGACTACGGGTGCTGTCTGTACAGAGTTTGGAACTTCCCCCCTCTGACTGCATGCTCCAGTTTCCTCCCACATTCCAAAGATGTACAGGTTTGTCAGCTAATTGGGACATTACTGGTCAATTACTGGGGTACCACATTCAGGCAAGGACATCATCAGCTTCTATCATAGGCAGTAAACATTGGTTGACAATATTTTCTGCAATATTATCCTCTAGTTTTAGTCAGTGTAATAATATATTGACTGAGACTTTCAATTACATTCGTAGATTAATTCAAGACAATTGCATTTTTCTTGCTGGCCCCAAGGGAGGGATGAATCAAGTTTAACAACTGAAACAAAAGAAGCAAAGCCAGACTAAAGAAGATTGAGCAGCAGATCACTCACCACATTCAAAACATCACTGAAGTCTCACCTGTTCAGTACTGCCTTCAACCACTGAAGGTCACCTCACCTTCTGTCTCCTTTCTCTGTTCGTTTACTTATTTATCTATTTATTCACTTCCCTATGTTCTTTAAATCCCTGTAAAGCGTCTTTGAGTGTATGAAAAGCGCTATATAAATGTAATACATTATTATTATTATTAAAAGACAATCCCTTGCATACAGATCAAACTGCAGATTATGTGACAAGCTCAAGTATTGGGAGAAGATGTGTAAATCAAAAATGATAATCTCAAGAGGAAATAGTGGTGCTGGTGTGAAAAGACCAATATAGAAGAATCAAAATCAGAATGTACATATTATGAAACGCTAGGCCAAGTGGACCCGTTGGGCCCAAACCTCTCCTGCATTGGTGCAGCACCCTCTCCTCCCCCACTCCCCCATCCTCCCCACTCTCCCCCCTCTCCCTCCCTCCCTCCCCCTCCCTCCCTCCTCCCCCTCCCTCCCCTCCCCCTCCCTCCCTCCCTCCTCTCCCCTCCCTCCCTCCTCCCCCTCCCTCCCTCCTCCCCTCCCTGGCCTTCATCGGTCAAAGAATAGAGTATAGAAGTTGGGAGGTCACGTTGCAGTTGTATAAGACGTTAGCGAGGCCGCATTTAGAATATTGTGTTCAGTTCTGGGCATCATGTTATAGGAAACATGTTGTCAACCTGGAAAGGATACAGAGAGATTTACAAGGATGGTACCAGGGCTCGAGGATGTGAGCTGTAGGGAGAGGTTGAGTAGGCTGGGTCTCTATTCCTTCGAGCACAAGACGATGAGGGGTGATCTTATAGAGGTGTATAAAATTATGAAAGGAATAGATCGAGTAGATGTACAGAGTATCTTGCCCAGAATAGGTGAATCGAGGACCAAAGGACAAAGGTTTAAGGTGAAGGGGAAAAGATTTAATAGGAATCTGAAGGGTAGGTTTTTAACACAAAGGGTGGTGAGTGTATGGAACAAGTTGCCAGAGGAGGTAGTTGAGGCAGGGACTATCTCAACGTTTTAGAAACAGTTATACAGGTACACTGATAAGACAGGTTTGGTGGGGATATGGACTAAACGTGGGCAGGTGGGACTGGTGTAGCTGGGACATGTTGGCTGGTGTGGGCAAGTTAGGCTGAAGGGCTGTTTCCACACTGGATCACTCTATGGCTTATTCAATTCTTGGTAGTTATTAGCTTTCCATATCAAAAATAAACTTATAACTATTAAAAAGATAATTGCTTTTGAAAATCCTGTGAGGAAAAATAACTTATTGCGAGTCAAACTCTCTGGCTCCTAGCCCACCTTTCTCCATTGACACAATTGTTTTTATAACATAATTTTCAATAATGCAAGGTTTCTGATGAACGCAGCTATCCTGTTAGAGCAGAACTATTTATACTGGGATATTCCCTGCAAGTCAAATCCCAGCTGTGGTATTCCAAGTGGAGCGCACCCACACGCGCTACTGATTCCCCACCAGTCTGTATTTATTCACCTGGGTGCTGCTGGTGTCTAGGGAATTCTTTCAAGCTGATGTCCTAATGTTGGTCCTAATGTTTCCAAGGTAGTCATAAAGCAAAAAAAAAACCAACTCAGCTCTATCTCATGAAGTGTCTCGACCCGAAACGTCATCCATTCCTTTTCTCCAGAGATGCTGCCTGGCCCGCTGAGTTACTCCAGCATTTGGTGTCTATCTTCGGTGTAAACCAACATCTGCAGTTCCTTCTTACACAAAAAAAAGTTGTTCACAATCTGAAATAATCACATAAAATGCTGAAAATATTCAGCAGACTTGACAGCGTTTGCAAAATGAGACATTGGCAGATTCTGTTGAAAGATCCAGGGTCTGCAGCAACTGTGTGTCTTCCTCCACAGCTGTTGCCAACCCTGTTGAATATTTCAGTATCCTGTTTCTATTCTGAAAATAGTACTTATTGAACCTGAATTGTTACGTGCAAAACTCTTCCAATATCTTCTATGATTTGGCACATGTGAGGTATCAATTCAGCAATACGGCACAAGGGATAATTTAAAGTTTTCACGGATGAATGAAGTTCAGTGAGATGTCTGAAATATTAACCAGACCTGCCCAACTCCGCTCCATATTGGACAGAGGAAGCGCCGCCTCGGCAACATCATTGGATCATTGCTTTTTCAAGTTCACCTCTGCCAGAGAACGAGTGGTCGGTCTCGTTGTCACTCACCTCCCGCTGCTGAATTTCCGCTGTCAAAACTTTCGAATATATCAGGAGGCGGGGGGTTGGGGGGGTCTGTTTTTTTAAAAGAAAATATATTTATTTTTCCGCCGTGCTGTAAATGGACGTGGGCACTGGGGCGCCTCTTGTCGGAGCTGCAGCCGCGGGCCGTGCCAGGTAAGTTGGCCAGTGCGAGTCCCACACTCGGTCGGGTTGAAATTGGCCCAGGTCCGGCTACCAGAAGTTGCGGGCTGGCTGCCGTCCGGCGCTAGCACCACCTACATACACTGCAGGCGCACGGCGAACTTCAGTTATTGCACTTGAACTGTTTCTGCAATACTTCTGTCCCGCCGTGCATGTGATGCAGATTAGCACCCAGTTTATGGGAGAAAATTGTGCGTACACACACACACATATATGTATATATATATATACACACACACATATATGTATATATATATACATACACATACACACACACACACATATATGTATATATATATATATATATACATACACATACACATACACACACACATATATATATATACATACATATACATACACACACACACGCACATGTGGACTGTATTTTTTTAATGCAGCCAGACAGGAGTGTGCCGCTTTATTCGTGTTGCTGGAACGGCTGCTGTCTGGAGAGCTTGCATTCTGGGGTCTCTGCCACTCCAATGGGCCTCGGGGAACGGGGGCTGGCGCTAGGAGGCTCGACCTTGCAACTTAAGTAAGAAGTGTAATGGTAGAACGATTCAATTTCAGCCCCGCTGCGTTCGCCATCCGCAGTTGAACGACTCCCCCTCCCCTCTCCCCAATAAAAGACAGTGACAACGTTTCAGGGTGGGATCCGCTGCCAAAACTGGTCTGGCAAACCCGAAATGTTTCTCTTTAAAAACAGAAACCTGCAGTGTTAACATTGGCCACCGCAGTGAAACCACTCGCCCAAATGAAATAACCGTGACTGGTTATTTCACGAGTTGCAGCGTTCTTAACTTTTAAAAGCCGCCCACAAATATTCGATAAGGACATTGGTCTTCGATTCACCGATTTCGGAAATTCAACGGAGGAACAGTGAATGTGCCGCCGTTTTGATTCATGGTCAGAGAACCCTAAAGAGTAAATCTCATGGTCTTGTGAGCTTACACGGGAATGTCACCGCGAGTTAGAAGCAATTGTAACCCAGTTAATGGATCATGACAGTCAATCGTGACAGTAAATAATTTAACTTTGGAGAACATATCCCGAGATAACAATAACATGTCTTTTGTTCGTGTTTCACAGTAATAGACATAGTCATAGAGCTGTACAGCACGGAATTAGGCCCTTCGGCCCATCTTGTGCTCGTCCCATTTACCTACATTTGACCAATCTCGCCCAAAAATATACCTGAAACATTTATCACAAAAAGCTGGAGTAACTCAGGGGCACAGGCAGCATCTCTGGAGAGAAGGAATGGGTGATGTTTTGGGTCGAAACGTCACCCATCGCTTCTCTCCAGAGATGCTGTCTGACCCGCATAGTTACTCCAGCTTTTTGTGTCTAATCTTCGGTTTAAACCAGCACCCGCAGTTCCTTCCTAAGCATTTATCACGGAGCCGAGCCAGATAAAGAAATGTTAGGACAAACGACGAAAGCTTAGACGAAGAAGTTCTTAGCATTCTCCCGTAGAAAGAAGGAACCGGGGTGTGATGAAGTTTAGAGAGGGGATATCAGAGCGTGAGGCTTAAAACCAACAACTGGTAAAATCGCTTCAGGTTAGAACATGAGTACATGAGGTTGTAGGGCTTGGGTATCCTACAACCCTACGGTCTGAACGTTGAATTCTCCAAGTTTAGGTATCTGTCAACCCTCTTCTCCCTTTCCCCTGTGCTCCATCTGGACTGCAACTATTTCTCCCCTTCCACCTATATTCCTTCCTCTCGCTTCACAATTATCTGTACCCTGTGGATGGCTGGATTGTAATCAGGTATTGGCTTTCCACTGACTGCTAAGCACACAATAAAAGGCTTTTAATTGTCCTCGGTATACGTAACAGTAAACTAAACTTTAAAAAAACGAAACTAAATAATTCACAACTCTTCAATCCTTTTGTTGCACACCTGTGTTTTCATCTCTGACCTTTGTCCAAACATCTGTCTATCATCCTCCCCCCCCCCCTCACATCCATCCACCTAATACTTTCCAGCCTTTGTCCTGCATCTCATCTCTTTTCGTTTTTGTCGTGCCCCCCCCCCCTCCCCACCATCACAATCAGTCTGAAGAGGGGTCCCGACCTGAAATATCACTGACCCATGTTCTCCAGAGACACTGCCTGAATTGCTGAGTTACTCCAGCAGTTTGTGTTCTGTTTGGAAACGAACAACTGCAGCTACTTGTTTCTACGATGTCTAACTGATTGCCTCTTTCTTCTATTTCAAGTCAAGAGTGTTTAATTGCCACGTCTACTGACAACGAAACAATGAAATGCCTGTGGCTCCATTGTGTCCTGCAATTATGTTCTCGTTCTCCTACGCCCAGATGGAGATCGGATAGATTTCTCATCGTCCTCACTTCTCACCCCACCAGCCACTGCATCCAACAGATTATTCTCCGACCTTCTGCCACCCTCATCGTTACACTGCTTTCCACTTTTCAGTCACAGCAGTCACACCCCCTTCCACTTTCCACGGAGACCACTCTCCCCACAATTCCTTGGTTCACTTATTCCTTTCCACCCAACCTATCTCCACCCCAGGCACTTTCTTCCCCCTGCAAATGCAGAAGATGTAATCAACTGACCCTACTCCTGCTCTCTCACTTCCATCCAGGGACCCCAGCAGCTTTTCCAGGTCAGACAGAGGTCAAAGTGCTCCTTTCCCAACCTTGCATGTTTCATTCGGTACAGCCAACATGGCCTTCTTTACATTGGTGATTCCAACCCTAGAGTAGGTGACTGTTTTGCCGAGCACTTGCACTTTGTCCGCCCGCCAATGTCTGCTGGAACTCGTGGTAACTAATCATTTTAAGTCCCCTTCCCATATCATGCCAACCTTTCTATCATCCATTGCCAGAGTGAGGCCACATAGAAACTGGAAGAATAGCACCTCATGTTTAGCTTGGGTAGCCAACAACCCAAGAGTATAAACAGTGAATTCTTGATTTTCAAGTAATATATCCCCCCCCCCCCCTCCTTTCTTCCTTCCTTCCCTCTATCCTCTATCCTCCACCAGTGTGCACACATATTTATTTTCCACCCTGGTTACCCTGTTCCTTTGTCCTGCTCCATGAGCTCATCTTACAAGCCCGACTCCCATTTTCCCTTTTTTCCCCTTCTCTTTCCCCTCCTGCCTGGTCCCCTTCCAACCTTATCCCTCTCGCCAGTTATATATTTCACTCCTCCTCCTTTTTCTGACAGCCTTTTGTCTCCTTTTCACCTCAAGCCTTTGTCACTTGCTCCACCCATGTGCCAGTCACGCCCACCCCATCCACTTGCCAGCTTTGCCCCACTTCTCTTTCCTAGCTTTCTTCCCCCATTCTGAACAAGGGCCCTGACCCAAAACATTGTATGTGCATTCCCTCCACAGATGCTGCCTGACCCGCTGAGTTCCGTCACCAGTTTGTCTCTTGCTCAAGGTTCCAGCATCTGCAGCCTCTTTCCTGCTTCGATTTCTTAAGTGTTTGTGTGTTCTCTGGTTCTGATATTCTAATGAAGGGCACATCTTCAGCAGTACTGTTGGTGCAGCAAGGAGTGAAGCCGGTATGGGGGATTCTCTGGAAATAATAAGTTCACTAAGAATGGAACAGAGGTTAACAGAAGTTAATTAAGGTAATAGTTGGTTACTGTGACATGTTGTTTGAAAATCCAACATTGGAAAGGGATTGATTGCCTATTTCTTGTAGCTATTAACCCAGCTGTGTTTGGCATTAAACTAAAGCTGAATTCAAAAATAAAGGGATATTGTGTAGGAAGAAACTGCAGCTGCCGGTTTGCACCAAAGATAGACACAAAATGCTGTAGTAACCAATGGGTCAGGCAGCATCTCTGGAGAAAAGTAGGTGACGTTTTGGGTCGAAACCCTTCTTCAGACTGAGAGTCAGGGGGAGGGAAACAAAGGAATATTACCTGTCTTAAAGTTCGTTGTATCCTTAGGTGCTTGCAGTAGCTTTTTCACTCTTTGATTAAAGAAAATATGTTGTAAATAATTAAGTATGCTCTGATACATTTACTCTTTGTGTTACATTTCAATTTGTTAATCTCAAGCATACTTGAAGAAAATTATATTGTATTATATTGAACAGTATGAACTCTGATGAATTTGTATGTTTTCAGTGTGCGGATGAATAAAATATTGTGGATCAAATGCTACCTCTTAGCAACAGTGTTGGTATTTAAGAAGTGTTTCAGCAAGGCACTGGACAAAATCGCTGCTGAGACTTCCTGGTTTAGTAATTTGCAAGTAACTGCAACACACATAATTTTAACTTGCACATTGTATCACGTTGGTGTGGTGCTTTGCTAATTTACCCATTTTAGATGTTATTTTTTTGAAGAGGCACTAACTGGAAACAACAAATGACTGATTTTATCAGCTGAATAGTCCAGTGTGTCTAATTATACATGAGCGGTTTTCTCTAGAAGGTGATATTTGTTGAGTAAAGAAATCTAATTTTTAATTAATACAATTACATTTCTTGGAGGAATGTGCAAAATTTTGTGCTTTAATGTATAACATTTTGAATTCTGCTTTGATTGGGTAGATGTTACGCATGTTTTAAACCTAGATGTTGACTTTTGCTTTTAGATGCAATAGATACCGTAACATCATTTGATTGGACATAGCTTCCATTAATAAAGCATTGTTGAGAGACAGGAGAATTGAACGATGGAGGTACTGACCTTTTTGAGACCACCTCTACCTTTTCAAACTGCTTGCTCGGTTTATGAGAGAGAGCAAAGACCAAAATCAGAACAAAGATAAAAAGGAATTTCTTCTCTTAGGATGTAATATTTCTTAATTCAGTACCCCAGAGAGCTGCCCAAGGCTGAATCATTGAACATGTTCAACATAGGGAAGGACTTTTAGCAAGAGATTTGGGAGCAGGCTTGAAATTGGAGTTGGGACCAAAGTCAGAATAGCCATGGAATTGAATTGAATTGAATTGAATAAATTTTATTAGCCAAGTATATATACATACAAGGAATTTGCCTTGGTGCTTTGCTCGCAAGTAACAACACGATATACAGTAAACAATTAAGAATAAAACATTATAATTTAAACATGTGAAGAATGAAATAAAATACCAGAGCAAAAGGAGGCTACAGACTTTTGGTTGTTGAGTAGAGCTACTGGTCATGGGAAAAAAAGCTGTTTTTATGTCTGGCTGTGGCGGCTTTGACATTCCGGAATCGCCTTCCAGAGGGAAGTGCTTCAAAGAGTGTCTTAATATCGGACCTTCTGCTCTTATTTCTTATGGTCCTTGGTACATTGACTTAACCGTACTGCTTCAACTTGCTTACCTTGTCTGAGTCAGTCCAAAAAATGGTCCCGACCCAAAATATCGCCGATCAATGTTCTCCAAAGATACTGCCTGACCCATTGAATTACTCCAGACTGCTTTGTAAACCAACGTCTATAGTTTCTTGCCCATACCACATTTTTGTTTCGCTGAAGTTGAGCAGGCAAAACGTTGGAATCTTACTTCAGCCAGTGCTGAAGTTCAAATCTCATATTCCACCCATTTGATAATGTTTGATTACTTTGTCCTGTACAATGCTGTCCACTTTTACTCTTTCCATCCTCTCCAGCAAACTTGCAATGCTTTCACACTTACCAGGATTGTGCTTGCTCCTTGGTCTTGGCTCTCTTCCTTTCTTGTCCCTGACAGTCTCTTTTTATTTCCGTAATTTCCAGTTTCTTTGAAACACAGTTTTGCATCTTCTGACTCTCATCAAGAAACCCACTGCCCCCATTTCAGGTGGCCTTCAATGGTTCCTTGGTGCTTAAGACCTTGTCACTGAGTCATACAGCACAGAAACAGGTCCTTTGGCCCACTGCATCATGCTGACCAATTTGCCATCTACACTAAAGATAGACGATACAAAATGCTGGAGTAACTCAGCGGGTCAGACAGCATTTCTGGAGAAAAGGAAAGGTGACATTTCTGGTCAGAACCCATCATCAGTGGGCCGTCTACACTCATCCTATTTACCTTCTATGCGTTGCCTGAGTAAGTATCTGTCCATGTGCTTCTTAATCATTGTGATTTTGATCCCCTCTGGCACTGCATTCCAGGTATCAACTACTGTAGCGCTGGTGGGGTAGAGGAAGGGATATAAATTTCCTATCTTACACCCTAGTGAGTGTGGCAGCATTTGTAGATTGCAGGAGTGGAATAGATGGGCGTAAATGTGGGAAGCCTTGCACAGGTAGAAATAGGCAAACAGTACGGGATGAAATTCTAATATAGAGAATATTCTACACCTTGGCAAGTAAATATGTGAACAGTTATTGTTGACTTTATTTGCATTTGCTCTTTGTAACAGATGTTGAACAAATTTCAGGAGGAACCAAATATGTATTTGCTGATTGCAGTAAACTTATAACAATTGCAACTTTAAAATTTCAGAACAATGTGGCTTGATTTAATTCTCTGTTCCAGTTTGGACTATTCAGAGGAAAATTACTGAGTCACTTTGATTTTCATCACTTTGTTTTGCTTGTCATAAGAGTGATAAATCCCAGTCTTAATTTTTATAGGATAGAAAATTCTTGCTTTTATACACAGTGCACATGCAGACTTTTAAGAAGCTGTGTCTGATAAATCTGAAGAAGGGTCTCAACCCAAAATGAGAGTCTAAAGAAGGGTCTCGACCCGAAACGTCACCCATTCCTTCTCTCCAGAGATGCTGTCTGTCCCGCTGAGTTACCTCAGCATTTTGTGTCTACTGATGAATATCCCGGGCCTGATCAGATATATCTGAGGACACTGTGGAAAGCTAGAGAAGAAATTGCAGGCGGAGAATATGAATCATCATTAAACATGGGTGAGATGCTGGAAGACTGGAATGTGGCTAATGTTGTGCCTCTATTTAAGAGGGGCTGCAAGGAAAAGCATGAGAAGTTCAGACCAATGAGGCAAACATCTGTGGTAAGACACAGATTCTGAGGGGTAAGACATATAAACATTTAGATGGACAGGGACTGATTAGGGATTTGTACATGGGAGACCATCTCTTTTGAATTTGATTGAGTTTTTGGAAGAAGTAACCATAAAGTTTGACAAGAGCAATGCCATAGACATTCTCTATATGAACGTCAGCACATAATTTTACAGTTTCACAGTTTAATTTATTGTCATGTGTACCGAGGTACTGTGAAAACATTTTTTTGCATGTTAATTAGTCAGCAGAAAGACAATACATGATTACAATTGATCCATTTACAGTGTATAGATACATGATGAGGGAATAAAGATTGCTAGCAAGGTAAAGCTAGCAAAGTTCGATCAAGGATTGTCCAAGGGTCACCATTGAGGTGGATGGTAGTTTAGCACTGCTCACTGGTTGTGGTAGGATGGTTCAGTTGCCTGATCACAGCATTTGATAAGATTCCGCATGGTTAGCTGCTCTGGTGGGTATGGAATTCAGAGAGTTAACCCATGGGATAGGGAATTTTCTGCATTTAGGCTACTGAGCAGTCCTCCCATGAGCTCAGGTATAATCCCGATCTTCCAACCTATCTTATTGTGGAACTTGGACTTTTTCGCTGTAAATGTAACGCTAGAATGCCGTTATATTATATTCTTCACGGGTTATTTTGTCTTTGCGCTATATTTGTGTAGGGCTTGGTCGTACTCATGTATAGTATGATATGACTGGAGAGCACACAAAGCTTTTCACTGTACCCCAGTATACGTGACAACATACAACAATACCTATATCAGGAGTGCGATTGGTTTTATGGTTGAAAGGGAGCATGACAGCTTGGGATATGTGAAAATAACAACATCCTTGTATTTGAGGCAGTGCAGCGTAGGTTCACGACATTGAACCCTGGGATGGCGGGACTGTCATATGAGGAAAGATTGAAAAGACGGCTTATATTAACTGGAGTTTAGAAGGATGAGAGAGGACCTTATAGAGACATATAAAATGATAAATGGACTGGACAAGCTAGATGCAGGAAAAATGTTCCCAATGTTGGGGGAGTCCAGAGCCAGGGGCCACAGTCTTAGAATAAAGGGGAGGCCATTTAAAACTGAGGTGAGAAGGAACCTTTTTCACCCAGAGAGTTGTGAACTTGTGGAATTCTTTGCCACAGTGGGCAGTGGAGGCCAAATCACTGGATGAATTTAAGAGAGAGTTAGATAGAGCTCTGGGGGCTAGTGAAATCAAGGGATATGGGAGAAGTTGGGCACAGGTTACTGAGTGTGGATGATCGATCAGTCATGATCACAATGAATGGCAGTGCTGGCTCGAAGGGCCGAATAGCCTCCTCTGCTATTTTCTATGTTTACTAATAAGATTGTAATCTAGGACATTTAGCCCTTAATTCTGTTTTTCTCTTCACTGGCTAATTTTTAACGTTGGGTCAATCTATGAAGCTCCTTATCTCTTGGTGACCACAAAGTCATCAATCTCACTTTTGAAAATAATGACCGATCTCCAATTTTCCTCTGATGTAATGGATTTCAAAGATTAACTGTTCTTTGCGTTAAGAAATTTCTCTGCATCTTATTCCTGCTGCAAACTCTTAACTCTGAGGCTGTGCCATCTGCTTTATGTGAAAAAGCCTATCAACATCTGGCCTGCTAATTTCATATATTTCACAGATCGTATCTCATTATTTAAACCACCAGTTTTTCATTCACATGGGATGAACCCTTATCCTCAATATTAATCCAGCAAATGCTTGTGGCTCTGCCTCAAAAGATAAGTACACACAGTTTACTGCTATTTAGGTGGTGATTAGTTGCAAACAAATCTTATTTCCATACACTAATCCAATATGTGCTATACACTTATGACTCTATTTTTTCTTCTTAAAACTTCTTTCCCCCTGCAAGTCTGTTGCAAGCCATTATTCCAGTATTCCTAAACTCATTATTTTTTTTAATGTCAAATTGATAACCCATGCAATATAAATGGAATACAATTTTCAAATGCAAATGGCCAAATTTTGCATGATATAAATTTCACCCACTGGTATTTGGGTTTGTTTTGAGGTGTCAGGAGACACAATAGTACTGCTCAAGCCCACAGAAGTACTCCAAAATGTGTGACTCTCCATAATTCTCCTTCTTGATCAATCCCTCCTCTGTCACCCACAGGAGTTATCAAACTTCCTGTAGTCTTTGTAGAAAAAAAGGAAGACGATGCTGGTCTATACCAAAGACAGCCAGGTTGGACTGGAAATTATTCTAAGCATTATCCAATTTGTAAAAAATTGCAGTTGGAGTGTGGACAAAAGATAGAATAGCAAAAAAACATATTTACAAAAGATAGCATAGCAAAAAAACATATTTACTTTTGTTAATTGTGGTAATTTGCAAAGGTTATTAGTGAGAGTGGCCAGAGATTCCATGAGTTGGAGTGCTGGCAATCTGCCGAAATTCAGGAAAGCATCGGACAACATGGTCCATTGAGATGAAGCCTAATCTTATGGAGACTATCCAAAGCTGCAGCTAGGTGCTCCTGGCAGGAGGTTCTCAGATAAGTCCCTGTAATGGGCATGAATGCTTGCATTTTTGTGAAGTCTGCATTGAAGACAAACCCCTCTCCCTAATGTTGTGAACTGAGGGACAACTAAATGGTCTCCGCTCTTTGATCTTGTGTGACTTCTCCAACAAAGTAGCAAGTAACAAACTCTGAGTTTGAGCAGTAGCTGCCTAGAATAATCATGAAGCTAGTTAGCTGAGAATGACTCCCATGTCAAACAGGCCCTTCGGTCCAAATGGTCCATGCCGTCCAGTTAAGGGTCACAAGATCACATTTGAGGTCATGGGTGGTCTCAGATTTTTAGTAAGGATAAAGAATGCATAAAGGTCATAAGTGATAGGAGCAGAATTAGGCCATTTGGCCCATCAAATCTACTCCTCCATTCATCATGGCTGATCTATTTCTTCCCCCCTAACCCCATTCTCCCACCTTCTCCCCATAACCCCTGACACCCGTACTAATCAAAAATCTATCTCTGCCTTAAAAATATCCATTGACAGCCTCCACAGCCTTCTGTGGCAAATAATTCCACAGATTCACCACCCTCTGACTAAAGAAATTCCTCCTCATCTCCTTCCTAAAGGAACATCCTTTAATTTGGAGGCTATGACCTCTAGTCCCAAATTCTCCCACTAGTGGAAACATCCTCTCCACATCCACTCTATCTAAACCTTTCACTATTCTGTGTGTTTCAATGAGGTCCCCCCTCATTCTTCTAAACTCCAGCAAGTACAGGCCCAGTGCCGTCCCACTCATTCCTGGGATCATTCTTGTAAACCTCCTCTGGACCCTCTCCAGAGGCAGCACATCCTTCCTCAGATATGGTGCTCAAAATTGCTCACAATACTCCAAATGCGGCCTGACCAGTGTCAGCATTACATCCTGTTTTTGTACCCTAGCCCTCTTGAAATAAATGCCAGCATGGCGTTTGCTTTCTTTACTTGCAGATTAACTTTTTGGGAATCGTGTACCAGCACTCTTAAGTCCCTTTGCACCTCCGATTTCTGGATTCTCTCCCCATTTAGAAGTTTGAAGAACTGCAGTTTGAGTGATAAGCATATAAATAGCAGAGTTCTGGGGGAAATGGCCTTCGTAGCCAGTGAGGTTGAAGATCTCTCTGAGAATGATTTTGGTGTTGTCCTTCTGTTGGTTCCACTCGAGAATTTTACACTGGAACAAAAATGTTTGGGTGAACAGAAATCTTGTTGAGATGCGGAACATTAAGAATAAAATGCTCTTCTGTGGATTAATTTGATTTTCATCTACAAACACTTAAAAGTTACTTAAATGAATCTCCAGCATTTTTGCCTTCGATGTAAAAACATGACTCTTTTCAAATATCTTAAACATAGAAACTTTGAAACAATAGGATTAAATATTTTGAAGAACACCTAGACAATGCATGCAGTTGCTGAGAAAAGAGTTCACAAAGGCAAGTATTTGATTCCAATATCATCTTTATGAGCAACACAGTGGTGCAGCAGTAGAGTCACTGCCTCCAGGTTTGGAGCTTAATTAGCCTCTATAATTTGTCCCTGATGTATAGGATAGAACTAGATTATGGGTGATTGCTGGTCAGCACAGACACAGTGGGCCGAAGGGCTTGTTTCCACGCTGTATCTGTAAACAAAATTAAGCTGGAATAGGCCAGCTATCTTGCGTGGAAAGATTGAGCAGACCGGACTAGAGTTAGCAAGAATGAGAGGGATTTGATTGAACTATATCAGATCCTCTGGGATTTTGTTGGGGTGAAAGTGGAGACGATCTGGCACTGTTGAAAACAAGTGGTCACCCAATGAAGACAGTGATGAGAACCATGAGATAAATGTTTCCTTTTGCCCTCAGAGGGTTGTGAGTCATTGGAACTCTTCTTCAAAGGGTGGTGGAAGCAGAGTGTCTGACAGGAGCAAGAGGTTGTGTCGGAAGGAACTACAGGTGCTGGTTTAAACCGAAGATAGACACAAAAAGCTGGAGTAACTCAGTGGGACAGGCAGCATCTCTGGAGAGAAGGAATGGGTGACATTTCGGGTCGAGACCCTTCTTCAGACTGGTGTCCAGCTTTTTGTGTCTATCTTAGGAGTAGGAAGTTACCAGGGGTAGACAGAAATGCAGGGTTGGGCTGTGTAATCAGATCAGCCATATCATGTTAAATAGGGGAGTAGATCTGAGGGGCGAGCTGGCCAGTTCTATTCCTAATTCATATATTTGTAATGGTATAATGTTGATGATCAGTTCACATTCAACAACTTTGAGTAAAGAGGCAAAATGAATGTGATTTATCACAGTTGAGGGGCATGCTAATATTAAGTCATAAAAACGTTCAGTATTTAAACATTTTAAAAGTGTCTATGAAAAAAGCTTTTGTAAAATGTATCAGGATGAATCTTTCCTTTGTCTAGATTTATCTTGCTCTGGCTTTGATCACACATACTTTCTTAATCACAAGATTCACAGAAGGATTAATAGTGAAAGATGTAATTTGAAGTTTGTATTTCAGATAGTCACAAGCATTGTTACTCAATGGTATGACTTTATTCCATGGAACAACCCTAAAGCAGCTTTTATGCCCAGACAGTATATTGAATTTAACTTAACTCTTACTTGGTGAGTAAAATGAGCACCATGTATAGTATTAATGCCCAACTGTTTCACCTTCAAAAAAAGCATTGCAACAAAGGCAAACAAGACTTTGCATTGAAACAGGATGTGTGGTTTCAGAAAGGATCTTGCCCAATTTCACCCACCTGCAGACAGCTTTATGAGTTTTTTCCCCCTATGAAACTGAGTACAGTTTATTCTCCCGTGTACCGGGGTACAGTGAAAAGCTTTTGTTGTGTGCTAGCCAGTGCACCAGCCCCATGAGGGATCACTGCTTAATGGCAAGGTCCTACAAGAATCGGCACACATTTTGGCTGCCTGGGAAGAGAAAGGAGATTAGTTTAGTTTAGAGATACAGCGCGGAAACAGGCCCTTTGGCCCACCGGGTCCACGCCGACCAGCGATCCCTGCACATTAACACTATCCCACTAGGGACAATTTTTACATTTACTGAGCAAATTAACCTACAAACCTGTATGTCTTTGAAGTGTGGGAGGAAGCTGAAGCTCTCGGAGGAAACCCACACAGGTCACGGCGAGAACGTACAAACTCCGTACAGACAGCACCCGTGGTTGGGATTGAACCCGGGTCTCCGGCGCTGCATTCCCTGCAGGCAGCAACACTGCCGCTGCGCCACCGTGACAGCCCTGCAGTGGAGCGGGGAAGAGATAAAGATGAGGCGGGAGGCCCACTGACCAAAATGGTTCAGACGAACCAACAGGGCTTCCTTTTTGAAGAGTATGGCCAGTCGTAGCCAACATCACCACTGCTCATGGTATTTGTTCATTCTGGATAGATTGGTTAGAACATGGTTTTCTTTAAGGTTTCATTTGAAAACGTCAGAATCGAGCAGCTGTGCAGGAAGGAAGAGCATTCGGTTGTCAGCCAAACTTGCCCGACCATTTTCTTTGAACACAGGCTGTACACCCCCATCCCATCCAGAATATATCTGTCACTGATAATTAAACATGAAACCCACTGGAAACAAAGCTTGAGAAATCAATCTCCAGTCTTTTTAGGGGAAAGCCAATTGAATCATAAATGCTTCCTGATTTTAGACTTGAATAGTTTAACTTTAATTTTTCAATTGTGGGCGACTATTTGAATTTTGCTTTTGGAGGAAATAATATTTAAATGCCCTCAAAATTCTTTGGATAGTCTGTCAGATTTGCTATAACTGAAAATTGAATTTGAATTTGCATTGCAAGAACCATTTTAAAAGGAACATTTGTAAACTTTAGATGACACAACTGACCAAACTCACTGCTGTTGTAATATGCTTTGGTTTCTCAGAAGGATGCATTCGTGGCGGTTCAGCTTTGAACATTTCCTGTACTTTACTTCCTTTTTTTCTATATAGTGTAGGTATCAGTTATGTCTTAAAACAACTTTTGAAACGAGATTTTAACAGAAATTCACTTCCTTTTTCCTGCTCTTACCCCGGCATGTTCCCTTAACGGCCCAATTAACTATGAAACATTTTGAAATGTAAATTAAATAAGTTCTGCAGACAAACTGCATTGGAAATGGGACCAGTAATGCTAAAGAGAATGCTCAAATACAATTTTTAAAGCTGTGGCCAACAAATATTTGTTTGAACAAGAGGTAGTTTTAATATTTGTGGACTTAGCTGGGCCCCTTGCAGTGCAATTGGCATCTGTATGATTAGCAGAGGCTGTAAGTGTGAAACCGCAGGGGCTGTTGCATTCATACTAATTAATTCTATGCTTAACTGGCAGTCAGAAAGGAAATGGGCTGATGTGAAATGGTTTTCTGCAACCTCACTTTACACCAATCAAAGTTGTTTTGTAAGTAATTCTCAAATGTATCTAAAACAGAAATTGCGTTTTCACTCATCTATCCATTTCTCCCAATCATTTTTGTGCACATACTTTTTTGACTGACATTTTAAAAACATGTGCTAAATTGTGCCTCTGTGGACTGACTGCAGGTTTCTGTTCACTCAGTATCACTTACTGACCAGTATGTTCATTTTAGCTCAAAGGAATCCAAGATAAATTTCTGCTTCTGTTATATGTTAGTTCATATGTTGAGAGACATAGAAGAATTAAATTTGGGGTGGTAAAAGATTAATTAATAAAATTGAAATGCATATTTAAAGATATAATATTATGCTTGTAGATCTGAATTATATTGTCAGCTGCACCTTGTACTACATTTAGGAAGAATTAAGCTATTTGCAGTGTGCAAAGATGGATTTTGCAAAGCAACTCTTGTTAATGTTATTCATTTTTTAGGTAGAGCAAAGCATCGTGAATATCATTAATATAATTCAGTAATGCATATTCATAATCACATCAAATGAACTCTGAAATAACAGTAAAACATAAACCAATTTTGCCATCATAAATTGAATCTGCCCTATTTCTTTACCCTTTCTTTTCAATCATAAATTCATAAGGCATCGGAGCAGAATTAGGCTATTCGGCCCATCAAGTCCTCTCTGTCATTCAATGGGCTGACCTATTTTTCATCGTCAATCCTATTCTCCTGCCTTTCCCTGTAACCTTTGACACCCTTAAAGAACCTGTCAACTTCCGCTTAAAAAATACCCAAAGACTTGGCCTCCACAGCTGTCCATTGCAATGAATTTCACAGATTCACCACCATCTGGCTAAAGAAATTCCTCCTCATCTCCTTTCCAAAGGTACGTCCTTTTATTCTGAAGCTGTGCCCTCTGGTCCTAGACTCCCCATTAGTGGAAACATCCTCTCCACATCCACTCTATCCAAGCCTTTCCTTATTCGGTAACTTTCATCAGATGTGAATCTCACAATTTAAAAAAAGTCTTGACAAAACTGCATGAGAAAAGGAAAGTTGCAGTTCAGTTGTTGAATTTGGTTACCATCAAAAAAAGGGGAAAAATCTGGAATGCCCATTCTGAAGAGCAATATAATTCCTACAACACCCCCGCCCCCACCCCCCCTAAAAGAGGCATTGAGAAATCTGATCTGTAGTAGGAAAGGGAAGATATGTTGAAACAAAACCAAGTTGCAAAATGTCGGATGAATTTCACAAACACTTCCATCGCTTAAATCTGTTTGGAACACACCTGTTGATTGTGGCAACCAAAACATATTACATAGACTGTGGACAATAAACTGATAGCATATTCCCAACAATGTGACCCTACCTCTCCTCCCCACCCCTGATTATTTTTTAACTGGTGTGTGCTGGTGAGGCCAGCATTTATTGCCCAGCCTTAGTTTCGTTGAGATTGTAGTTATGAACCCCTTTGTTAAAGTTTTGTTTTGAGGGGCCTTCTGCTGTTTGACATCAAGATGATGGAACAGTTATGTAAGTCCGAATCAAATTGGGGTGTCTCTAGGATGGGCATCTGTAGGTCTCGGTGGTCCCACGTGCTTGTTCCTTCACAGCCCTTATTCATTCTTGATCTTGGGGTGCTGGTCAAGTGGCTTCTTTCTCCAAGTTGTTGTTGAGCTTCTTGGGTGTGGTCGGACCTGTGAATCAGGAAGTGACGAATATTCCATCACATTCCCGAATTGTGTCTTGTAGAAGATCAAAGGAATGTTGGGGTGTCCAGATCTCCATCCCTTGCAGTCACAGCATTTATGTGGATGGTCCAGTAGGACTGAGGTTTTGGTCAATGATGACTCCCTGTACACCCCTCCTTCCAGAATAGTCGTGGAGGTCTGGGCAGTGGCAATGCCATTGAATGTCTAGATGTTTAGATATTGAAAATCCAGGAAAAAAAAACCTTCAATTGCTGGACACTATTCACACAGAGGGTCGTGGGTATCTGGAATAAGCTGCCAGAGGAGGATGTTGAGGCAGGTACTATCACAACATTTAAAAGACATGTGGGCAGGTAAATAGGAAAGGTTTAGAGGGTTGTGGGCCAAACTTGGGCAGGTGGAAGTTGTGTAGACGGGTCATGTTGGTTGGCGTGGGCAAGTTGGGCCACAGAGCCTGTTTCCATGCTGTATGACTCTTTGACTCTTCATCAGAACTCTGCAAGATAATACAAAATATTGGAGTCATCAGCAGGTCAGGCAGCATACTGAGTTAATCCAGCACTTTGTGTTCTATGCGGGGTTCCAGCATCGGTAATTCCTTGTTTCAGAAAGGTAACTCTGCTTTTTGCCTGATGTTTATTTGGACTTTCAGAACGCATTTGATAAATTACTATGCAGGAGATTATGAAACAAAATTAGAGTGGCGGCAGGTGGTTGGTATACTAATGTGGATTGAGGATTGATTAATGGACAGAATGCAGAAAGTCAGAATTCCAGTTGAAAACCTGTGATCAGAGAAATACTGTTGGGGTTGCTGTGGAGGCCTACGTAAATCGTGATTGGCATCAGGGGATCATGTCTAATCTAATGACAGAAAACAAGACTGGCCGAGTTCTTCCAGTATTTCCGTTTTTGTTTCCAATATAACTTTGTTTATTTATGATACAGACTTTATTTCTCATTGTCCTATGACATAGAATGAGGCATTTCGGCTATCAAATCTTTGTCAGCTCTCAGAGAATTGCCATCAGTTCCATTCATCTCCCTTAACCAATTCTTTCTCGCATGCCCATCAATTCTCCTGCCTCCCACCTACACAATGTGCAATGTACAGTGGTCAATTAAGCTACCAGCAGGATTTTGCAGGATGTGTGGAGGAACAGGACCACCTGGGAAGAACCCACGCCGTCACGCGGAGAATGTGCAAACCCCACACCCACAGCACCCAAGGACAGAGTCAAACCTTGGTGGGTGGAGCAGCAAGACAGCAGTACTCTCTGGGTAGTAGTGTGTGCTGTGATGTGGCTGCAGATATGTTTTGGGGACTCATGGATAGCCTTAGTGAGCTGTTAAGGACATTGCAGATGTATTGTAAAGTGGAACAATGTGGCGTAGAAAAAAAACAAAGGAGAAATGGTAGAGATTGAAAGATATTGGTGGTCAGATAGATATGGATGTTCTTTTTTAATAAATCACTGCAGATTCAGTAAACAAGTGGCAACCTCTTTGCCAATCTACACTAATTCCATTTACCTATATTAAGTCCATATCCCTCAACATATTTTTTTAAGTGCCAGTCCAAATTTTTCTTAATCATAGTATTTGTATCTGACTTCACCACTTTCTCCAGCAGTGAGTTCCAGGTATCACAACTGAATATAATGTGCCCATCAATTTATTTCCTCTGACCTTGGGCCTATGCTTTCTTGTCTATGGTACCCTCTTCCTGCGAGAAAGATTCCGATGATCTATGATTCACATAATTTAATATGACTATCAGCTCATCCCTCAAACTGTGTCACTCCAGAGAAAAGCATATCCAATCTCACTCCATTAGTAAAATCCTCCAATCCAGGCAACATTTTGATGAATTTCCTCTGCACACTCTCCAGTATGACCATATCGTTCCTGATCAGGACACAATACTCCAAGTACAGTCTAACCAGCATTTTGTAAAAATTGCCACAGTGACTCAGCGAGACAGGCAGCATCTCAGGAGAGAAGGAAAGAGTGATTTTTCGGGTTGAGACCCTTCAGACTGAGAGTTAGGGGAGTGGGAAAAGGGATATGGAAGATATGTACAAGGTACAACCCAGTGATATGAATATTGATTTCTCTAACTTCAAGTCTCTAGCTTTAGGGCAGTCAAGGTGGTGCAGCGGTAGAATTGCTGCCCTACAGCGAATGCAGCGCCGGGGAGCCAGGTTCGATCCTAACTATGGGTGCTGTCTGTACGGAGTTTGTATGTTCTCCCCGTGACCTGCGTGGGTTTTCTCCAAGATCTTCGGTTTCCTCCCACATTCCAAAGACGTACAGGTTTATAGGTTAATTGGCTTGGTAAATGTGAAAATTGTCCCTAGTGGAAGTAGGACAATGTTAATGTGTGGGGATCGCTGGTCGGCGCGGACCTGGTAGGCCGAAGGGCTTGTTTCCGTGCCGTATCTCTAAACTAAAGCAACCCTTGCTTTCCCTCTCTCCCCGGCCCTCCCCACCCTGGATCTCTGATTAGTTTTACTGTCTTGATTAATTTTAGTTTGTATCTCTAGTTTGTATCCAACAATTTCCTTGAGCAGCATCTGCATTTCCTTTGTACCTTTCTGTATCTCGTTTCCCTCTCCCCTGACTCTCAGTCTGAAGAAGGTCTAGGTTGACGAGATTGATCCCTGGGATGGCGGGACTGTCATATGAGGAAAGATTGAAAAGACTAGGCTTGTATTCACTGGCGTTTAGATGGATAAGAGGGGATCTTATAGAGATATATAAAATTATAAAAGGACTGAACAAGCTAGATGCAGGAAAAATGTTCCCAATGTTGGGGGCGTCCAGAACCAGGGGCCACAGTCTTAGAATAAAAGGAACGCCATTTAAAACTGAGGTGAGAAAGAACTTTTTCACCCAGACAGTTGTGAATTTGTGGAATTCTCTGCCACAGAGGGCAATGGAAGCCAAATCACGATGGATTTAAGAGAGAGTTAGATAGAGCTCTAGGAGCTAGTGGAATGAAGGGATATGGGGAGAAGGCAGGCACGGGTTACTGATTGTGGATGATCAGCCATGATCACAATGAATGGCGGTGCTGGCTCAAAGGGCCGAATGGCCTCCTCCTGCGCCTGTTTTCTATGCTTCTAAGTTTCTAAGAAGGGTCTCAACCCATAATGTCACCTATTCCTTCTCTCCAGAGATGTGGCCTGAGTTACTCCAGCATTTTGTGTCGACCTTCGGTGTAAACCAGCATCTGCAGTTCCTTCCCACACAAGGACATGAACTCCCAGGTCCCACTTATTCACCAACATTCCTTATTGTTTTCTGATTTACTGTAGATATCCTATCCTTATTTGACTTCCCAAAATACATCACCTCACACCTGTCTGTAACTACATTCCACGTACCATCGTTCTGCCTAACTTTGCAAATGATCAGGATCTCAAAAAAGTGAAGATGTAAAACATTCTATTTACTTTACTTCCTGAAATGTTTAAAATATTTTGTTAGGTTTACTGGCCCAGCACAAAATAATGCAGTCATTGTGACTTTTTAATATCAATAAGGTCAATTCTGCACTAACAAGATAAGCTTCCCAGATGATTCTTAAAATGATGTATTTATCTTTCATCTTTCTGCAGAGGCAATTTCGGTCTCCTGGGAGTGAAAGTAATTGTAAGCAAGGGATTAGAGACTTTCTGTTAATTGTTTCACTGTTTAGATAGTAAATTCTGCAGCTATTTTACTGCAATTCATGATATGTTCAATTCATTTAAGCAAATGCCACTCTAAACTGTACCAATAGAAAACTCAGATGACACCTTCTTGTACGTCCTTCCTTGAAAAGAACATTTCACGAATAATCAAAGATAAAGCAGTGACTTTTGAGGGTAAATTATCATTGCATGAGAAGGTGCAAGAAAACCTGCCATCTTCCCAATGAAAGCAGATCAGGGCAGTATTACATTTCATGTCAGACTTCATTCTTGCACTGCCAAAAAAACTACTTGCGTATTTAAAGCATTGTGGCATCCAAGCAGTTCAAGTATTGTAAAAGGGTGTTGCTCAGTGAAAGATTTAAGGCGCAAAGAAAAACATTCAAAGCTGGGGAAGGCTTGGAGCTACATTAGAGTCCATAGTATTCATAATAATATGAGATTGTTCCTGTAAAAATCCAGCACATATTAATTTTCTATGGATGAGTTTCAGGTTGAAGTCTTGCCTTCAAAAGACTCTTGAAACTGAAGTGTAATAATTCTGTTTCTTTCCCGAGTCTTTCGCTAATTTTTGTTTTTACTTTGAGTGTTATTTTGCCTGCTTTGTTCCAGTTGGTTGGAGAATCTGCATCAGGTATTGCTCTGAATGGTAATTAAAATAGTTTAATTGAAAGTTCATTTAATCCTTCAGTAATAGAATTAGAATGCAGCAGGATCCAATTGTTTTAATTGGTTTTAATCTGATGATGATGTATCTCGCGATAGGTTGGGAAAATATGGCATTCTTGGCAAGCAATTTCCACAAGTTAATGGTGAACAAAACTCACCTCAAGATCTATTGGAGAAACTATTCAGCACACACCAGATACTTTCATTTCAACGCATTAATAGTTACTAAAAGAAACACTAAGGAAAAAAAAAAGTTTCTCTCCAACTACTTTACTATGATGTTGGAAATAATCAGAATATCCTTGCCTCTCTTTGACAATAATTAGAAATGTGGAATTGTTCATTTCGACATGAAGAATGAAAGATACAGCTTATTATCTAAATAGTGAGAAATTGCAGGGCTCTGAGACATGGAAAGGTCGTGGAGGCCTTGTGCATAACACACCTAAGGCTCGCACGTAGTTCAGAAAAGGGTTACCAGAATGATGCTTGGAATGGGCAGGGTTGTCTTGTGGACAACAGGTTGGGCAGACTAGCCTTGCATCAACCAAATTCAGAAGAATGAGGTGAAACGTTAAAAATCCTGAGAGGTCTTGACAGGGTAAATATGGAGAGGATGTTTTGTCTTGTTGGAGAATCCAGAACTCGTGGTCATTGTTTAAAACTATGGATTTACACATTTAAGAAAGTGATGAGGCTTTTATTTTTTTCCCTGAGGTTTGTGAAATTTTGGAAGTCCCTTGAAGGGCAGAGGATGGTGATTACTGTGATACAAATGAGACATTGAGAAATGGTGGGAGTTGATATGTTCATTTACAACCACAAGTGGAAAGCTATAGACTGTTATTCCTCCAAGTTTCCAAGTATCGGAGGGATGCAAGACTGAAGAGTTACAATAAAAGCTGTGTGTCAGAATCTAGAATAAAGGTTAAACGATTCTGCCTCTTTTAAGATGCTCAGGAAAACCCATTCTTTCATTTGCATCTTCCATTATCTTCTAGATATTTACTTGAAAGTTCAAATGCATAAAAAGAGGGATATATGTATGTGTCTACCTTTTTCATGTTTATAAAAATGTCAGAAAAGGAATGTTTACCTGTAGCTATTCAACTGACAAGCAGCATGTTTTCATTTTTGAAAAAACATCTTCGGCTAAAACATCACCTGTCCATGTTCTCCATAGATGCTGCCTGACTGGCTGAGTTACTCCAGCACTTTGTGACCTTTATTTTGTAAACCATCATCTGCAATTGCTTGTTTCTACATTCAATGCTTTCATCAAACATTTAAAAACACACTTTTCTGAATTACTCCTACTATCTGTTTTTCATTTGTGCTTCTTGCTAGCCTTTGCATTTTTCTGCCGGATAACTGTGTGCTTCTCCATAACTACCCTGTTAAGTCAAAAGAATACTTTACTTCAAGTATGAATGCCATATTCCCACATGAGGAGCAATTTAAACAGCCCCTTTTAGCTAAGAGACAATTCACTTGGGGCCTCTATCCTCTAATTGGGAGTTCAGCAATTAGTTGTTAAAATTACCTGTGAAGGGTGTTAATCCATTTCTTGTTTAATGTACTACAGAAAATGATCAAGTGTGGTGACATATTGTACTCCGCAGCTGAGAAATAATTGTGTTCCAATTCCAGCTGTTAAAAGTTTATTCTTGAGGCATTCTGTGCCTTTTATCATTCACGAGTGGCAACTGAGAATGTTGTGCTTTTTTTTATGATTGCCCCTTTGATACTAAGTTAGCTATGGGGAAGTTGTGTTAGAGATTGTGGAATGGTGAAACACCAAGAGTTGGTAACTCTGATTATGACTCCTTGTGGATTCAGGCTAGGAATTTCCAACTGATTAACCTTCGGGTTGACCATACCAAACTACGGTTGGTGCAATGTAAATGTAATAATTCACTGACAGATTTTTATATTGTGATTCTGTGATTTAGTCTGCATAATTATTCTAAAAGTAGCTGGAAAGTTGCATTGATATTGATCCTATCTGCATTAATTTGTAGGAATTATAAATTAAAGCAGTCAAATACAACCACAAATAATTGGATTAACAATGCTGGAACTCCTGTCAGCCCGTCATCTCTTTAGTCTGTACGATTTAGAAAGCAGGCACCATTTTTTAAAATCTCATTGTAATGAAATATTTCCAAGGCAAACTTAGTATCTCAGACCTTCTATTGACAGGAGCATCAATCTACTTCTATCCAGATGAGTATAAAACAGGATACAATTTTCCATTAATTATTTGCATTGTTTGTAAAATTCTACACAGTTCTGATTTGCATTATTACCCACCGGTACCAGGATGTTGTTTTTGGAATACAAAGTTTATCTTCTTAAATTGAGGAAGCAATTGCGATGGTGGCAACTGTAAGTGGAATTTATTAGATTGTAAGTCCTGGCACCAATCATCAAATTTTGTTTTTGTCCTGTGCAAATAATCAATTAAAGATGACTGACCATGGGTTTAAGATGCAAGTTTATGAAAATAGAATAAAATGTTCTTTGGGATGTAAATGGTGAATCATGAATGAGGAAGATAATGATTTTGATGTGTTCAATCTCCCCTCACTATCAAAACCAATTTCCACTTACATTTTTTTTCTGCTAATCAACTGCTCATATTGAAGATGTACTTTTTCATGTTGCAGCAATGGTTCACATATGGGTAAGAATAATCTCATCGTACACTTCTTCGGTTAACTTACAGGTGTGGCTTTACTGCTTGACCAGTCAGAATGACAAGATCATTTTTAACAAAGTAAGAAGACAAAAAATATAATAGACAATGGAATCTAGAATAAACAAAAAAATGTAAAGGCAGAAGGTTAAGTTGATGGCAGTCCTGATGAAGGGTTTTGATTGAAAGGTACAGCATGGAAACATGCCTTTCGGCCTACTGAGTCCACACCAACGAACAATCAGCCGTTCATACTAGTTCTATCTTATCCCATTTCATTATCCACTATCTACACTCAAGCACCAATTAACAGACATCAATTGACCTACCTGCATGTCTTTCGGATGTGGGAGGAAACCGGAACACCCGGAGGAAACCCACGTGGGCACAATGAGGATGTGCAAACTCCACACAGACAGCACCCTAGGACAGGATTAAATCTGGGTCTCTGGGCCTGTGAGGCAGCAGCTCTATGGTGCATGTGCTGACATGCTTGTAGGTTTTGAAAACATGAGTTACATCTGGCATTCTACAATGTACAAGTCCATCGGGACACAGACATCTGTGCATTAGCACTCCTCTAATTAACCAATAATTAACAAATAAAATTGTGGTTACTTTTTAAATAATAAAATAAAATGGTCGTGCAGAAGTAAACTGGCACAGATTCTGGAGATCTAAAATAAATCTGAAAATATTGGAATTGTTCAGCACTGTCTATGAACACCGAAATTTTACATTTTCACTGGAATGGTTATCAAGGTGAAATGCACCTGGATACACCTGAAAGTGCTGAGAGTTTTAGAAATTGGCTTTTGGCCAAATTGCCCCGAGAAGAAGTTCACCAGACAATGAGGTAGGTGCGGTTTTTATACATCTGGGAGATGTAAATAGAGATTAGCAATGTTTTAGAGCTCTAGACCTCTACACAACAGAAACAAGCCCTTTAACTCCCAATGTCCACGCTGACCTTATTGTCCATCTACTTTAAGCCTATTTGCCCTAATTAGATTTGTGCCTCTATGTGCCTTGTCTATTCAAGTGCTTGTCCAAACATATCCCTTAAACATTTGCAGTGATTGTGCATGATGGCACAACCTCCTCTGGCAGCAAGTGCCAGGTATCAGTCATTCTCTGTATAAAAAGAAAACTGCTTCTCCTCAAATCCTTAATTAAAACACATTCCTTTCATCTTAAAGCTGCCACGGGAGAAGGATCCTGACTTTCCCTATCAATGTCTCTTCTCATTTTATGTGCTTCATCAGATTACCCCCCAGCCTCTTTCACCCCAAGGAAAATAAGCCCAGCCTAACCAGTCTCTCCCCATATCTAAAGTCTTCCAACCCAAGCAACATCCTGATGAATTTCCTCTGCACACTTTCCAATGCAACCACGTCCTTCCTGCAATGCAGCAACCAGAACTGCACACAACACTCCGTATTCAGCCTACCTAGCATTTTGTAAAGTTGCAACACAATGTCCCAACTTTTATATTGCATTCTTGATCAGCCCCTATCTGTTCAAAGGACAAGTCCAAGTCAGCATAGATGTATGAAAGGGAAATCATGCTTGACTAATCTTCTGGAATTTTTTGAGGATGTGACAAGTAAAATGGATGAAGGGGAGCCAGTGGATGTAGTGTATCTAGACTTTCAGAAAGCCTTTGATAAGGTCCCGCACGGGAGATTGGTGACTAAAATTAGAGCACATGGTATTGGGGGTAGGGTGTTGACATGGATAGAAAATTGGTTGGCAGACAGGAAGCAAAGAGTAGGAGTAAACGGGTCCTTTTCAGAATGGCAGGCAGTGGCGAGTGTAGTGCCGCAAGTCTCGGTGTTGGGGCCGCAACTGTTTATCATATATATTAATGATTTGGAAGAGGGAATTAGAAGCAACACTAGCAGGTTTGCGGATGACACAAAGCTGGGTGACAGTGTAAACTGTGAAGAGGATGTTAGGACGTTGCAGGGTGACCTGGGCAGGTTGAGTGAGGGGGCAGATGCGTGGTTCAGAGGTAGACTTGGAGGAATACGCATCCACTGTGCTCTCCTACATCAACTGCTGTGTGGAGAATATCACGGAGGACAAGGTGATAAAGATGTTCCCAAACCGGAAACCCTGGATGAACAAGGAGGTACAGAACCTGCTGAGGGCACGCAACAATGCCTTTAAATCTGGTGACACTTCAGCATACAGTGTTGCCAGATCACACCTAAGCAAAGGTATTAAAAGGGCCAAAGACACCCATAGGCAACGGGTGGAAGACCACTTCAACACCACGGACACCAGAAGCATGTGGCAGGGTGTCAGGGACATCACTGGCTACAAGAGCAGCCCTGCCTGCCCCTACAGCGATATGGCATTGACCAACGAGCTTAACACCTTCTTTGCCCGCTTTGAAACTGGCAAAACCACCTTGAGTGAAAGAACCCCAGCCGAGGCGGTGGGACAGGTCTTGCAACTGAGCACACAGGAGGTACAACGCGCTCTGCAAAGGGTCAACCCACGCAAGGCTGCAGGACCGGATGGAGTTCAAGGAAGGGTACTGAAGGACTGTGCTGAACAGCTGGCTGAGGTATTCACCAGGATCTTTAACCTGTCATTATCTCTGGCTACGGTCCCCAAGTGCCTGAAGTCGGCTATCATAGTTCCGGTGCCGAAAAAAGCAAAGATCTCCAACCTGAACGACTACCGCCCGGTTGCCCTAACGCCGATAGTCATGAAGTGCTTTGAGAGGCTGGTCCTCTCACACATCAAATCCAGCATCCCTGACTCACTGGACCCACATCAATTTGCATACAGGGCAAATAGATCCACAGAGGACGCCATCTCTCTGGCTCTTCACACTGTCCTGACTCACCTAGAGAGACAAGGCACGTACGTGAGGATGCTATTCATAGACTATAGCTCCGCCTTCAACACGGTCATCCCCACCAAGCTCAGGTGTGGTGCTACGGAGCTCTGTCTCAATCACTCGAACGAGTGAGCTCTAAACATCTTTTGGAATTCGGAGGAGGTACAGCGGTACTCTAAACATCCTTGGGTATCGCTGCGACGCTACAGAAATCTTTTTAAAAGGTTTCTGTGTGTTTTGGGGCTGCGAGCGGTGTTATCAATTGACTGCTCAGCTCCCACTACTGAGGCTGGCAACCTGCCAGGAAACTGTGGCGCACAAAAAGGGGGAGAAAAACCTGTCTGGACTGATACACCTGCGTCCAGAACAACCCCCCCCCACCCTACTGCCTCGTCGCTACTGACCGGACCGGTCTGGTTTTCGTGCGGTGTGGGAGTTTTCTACACCCTCGACCTTCTTCTGTGGCCTTGAGACCTGGAGCTGAAGGAGCCTCCTCTCTATCAGAGATAGGCTTCCAACAATAACAGACTGCAGGTGAATCCCTTTCGTTGCTGCAGGAGCAGCGAAGACCAGCGGGGATTGCTTGAGAAAGTCTGCAGCTCACCAGGGAACGCAGGAGAGCCGAGATACCTGGGCCAAGAGGCCGTGACGCAGCAGTTTCTAGTGGGAGCCGCCATTATTGACGTTCGAGGCAACACCACTCGCCTCCCTCCCTTGAACTGTTCTACACTTGTTTGTGTGTTTGGACTTGGCCCCCTGCCTTTTGGATTGTCTTTGTCTTTGTGTATCAGTGTTTTTGTTTCACTGTAGTGCCTGATACCATGCAGGGTCAGCGTTCTGGGGGATCGGGGCCTTCGGGGAGTTATGCTAAGGCGGCTGCTTCAGCTGCTTCGGCTGCTCCTCTGGGGGCCCGGTTCCCCATGAGGAACCTACCCTTTGAACATGGGGTCAGGTGCTACTTGCCCCCCCAAATGAACCTGGAGGACTGCGCGGCTGCTGTGGCAGCGGCAGCCAAGCCTGTAGGCATTGTGTATGTGGGAAAAATGTTTGGGAAGGGCGTGTTCTTTCTGGAGTCCGTTGAGGGGGTGAACGCGACTGTATGTAAAGGGGTCACAGTGGGTGGACTTTTCCTACAGGTCGAGCCCCTGGGGTCCACCGCGCAGCGGGTGGTCCTATCCAACGTCCCGCCTTGCATCAAGAACGAGGCCCTCCTTCCCCACCTTCATACCCTGGGGAAGATCCTAACCGACATCACCCCAATACCCATGGGGTTCCGCAGGAAGGACTTGCAGCACGTTCTCTCCCTCCGGCGCCAGTTGACAATGTTGCTGGACCGGGAGGAGGTGGTCGACGGGCGCTTCTGTGTCCAGCAGGATGGGCGAGACTTCACCATCTTCTGGACATCGGACCGCCCGAGGTGCCACGCCTGCAAGGAAGTGGGGCATATTCGGAGGAATTGCCCCAAATCCCGGGCGGAGGCCTCCGCCTCCGGTGCCACTAACCCCCCTCCCCCCCCCACTCCCACTCCCCCTGTAGTTGAGCCAGGGAACCCTGGGGATGGGGAGGGTCAAAAGAAGGGGAGCAAGGTGACGAAGAAGATAAGGCACCTGGGGAACAAACCCCCCGGGGATAAGACTTTGCCACCCATCCCGTCACCTCCCGTTAGGGAGTCCGCAAGCCCCATAATCCAGCCAGGGGCGGAGGGGATTGGGCGGGAGGAGGGGGAGCCGCAGACTAGGGTTGCTCAGGTGACCCCAGAGTCTGTGAGCTCCTCCCCTTCGAAAAAAAGAAGGAGGAATCTCTCCAGGGAGGAGCAGAAGGGGGACATAGGGGAATCTTCCAGTGGGGCGAGGAGTGCTGTGGTGGAGGATGACTCCTGCCCTCTGGTTCAGGCCCCGGTTCCATGCTCTGAAGGGGTTTCTGGGGAGGGTGGTGATGGGGACCACTCGGGTGTAATGGAGCAGGGAGAGATTCCTGTTGGGGAGGGAATCCCAATTCATGCACCCGAGGAAGCCCAGGAGCAACCCACCCAGGACGAGGTGCAGAACACGCCTGTGGAGTTAGGGATAGTAGGCGGGGAGGGGGAAGGGGAAACCAGCCCTTCTCTCCCGCAGGACCTGGCTCCAGAGGGACTCCCTGAGTCTGGGGCACCAGAGTCCACTCTGGGCCCAACTGGTGGAGGGATAGACCCCACTGTCAATGGTCTTGACTGCCCAGGTACACCCGAGGAAGGCCCCTCTGCCACTGGCCCCACGGTGGGGACTGAGGTGGAGGAGAGACCAGAGGGTGGGGAAGAGGCAACCGCTGCACAGGGTGGGGCGGGAGCCTCAAGCACAGAAGGTGTGTCCAAGGATGGGAACGGTGACTCCATCTGCAGTGGGGGGGTGGAAGAGGACTCCTCGGGCAATGAGTCAATGGATGTTCTCGCTGCCCCCGACGCCACTCCTCTCATTCCAGTGGAGGAGATCCGCGAGTTCATCGCGGCCACCGAAGGAGCCCAACATCGGCCCAAACTGGCCTCCCTCCGGTGGCCGAACTTACAAGGGGTCACCAGCTCCCTGAACCTCATCCTCAGAAGGAAGGGGAGGGGAAAGGGAGGGACGGGGGTGAAGGGAGGGACGGGGGTGAAGGGAGGGATGGGGGTGAAGGGGAACGACCGGCGTCAGCTCAGGTCTTTCTTGGACGACCTGGAAAAGGACGCCGAGGCCCAGAGCAGCGTCGTTCCTGCTGAGGGTAGAGGGACCAGTAGAGCGTCCCTTGTTGCCAAGATCCGGAAGGTGAAACGCACTGCCAATCCATCTAGGGTCCGTAGCGGCAAAGGCGACTCTGCTGTCAGTGACCAGGGGACTGGTGAGGGGATCTAGTGTACTTCTGACATGGCGATCACCATAGCCAGTTATAACATCAATGGCAGCAGGGGGCCTCTCCGCAGGTTTAACCATCTCTCAACCCTGAGGGATGGGAAATATGCGGTGAGCTTCCTGCAGGAAACCCACACCATCCCAGGAGACGAGTCCACCTGGCTCCTGGAGTGGAGTGGTGAGGTCTTCATGAGCCACCTCAGCTCCATTTCCAGTGGGGTGGCCATTTTGCTGGCCCCGAATTTCCGGCCAGAAATCCTAAAGGTCCAGGAATTGGTGCCAGGCCGCTTGCTTCACCTGGCCGTGCGCCTGGATGGCGTGCCGTTGCATTTTGTCAACGTGTACGCCCCCAAGCCCGCCGTGTTGCAGACGTGCCTGTTCCGGGAGGTGTCTACCCTTTTGAGCTCCATCGACCCTGGCGACTGCGTGATCCTCGGGGGAGATTTCAACTGTACCCTCGAGGAAGGAGACCGTTCCGGTATCCAGCGCGGCCAGGAGTCGGTGAAGAAGTTGAAGGAGCTCGTGGGCTCCTTTGACTTGGTAGACACCTGGAGGAACCTCCACCCCGACTCCAGTGCCTTCTCCAGGAGGTCAGAGGGGGGTGGTTCTCGCATTGACCGCCTGTACATTTCTCGGGCGTACGTCTCCCGCGTCTCGGCGGCCTCCATGCGGCCGATGCCTTGCTCGGACCACCACCTGGTGTGGGCGGAGTTTACCCCGCTGCGCACGAGGGGAGGGTCCGCGTACTGGCACTTTAACAACCGGCTGCTGGAGGATCGCCGCTTCCGGGACTCGTTTGTGAGGTTCTGGACCACTTGGAAGGGGAAGAGGGGAGGATTTCACTCCCTGCGGCTATGGTGGGACGTGGGCAAGGCCCACATCCGGCGTTTCTGTCAGGAGTACACTAGGGGGTCTACCAAGAGACGCGATTCCAAGGTCAGACAGCTCGGGAGTGAGCTACTCGATTTGGATTCGCGTCTAAGTCAGACCGGTGGGGACCCGACCCTCTGGAGGGAATACCAGGAGAAGAAGGACGCGCTGAAGGAGCTGCAGTTACAGCAATCCCGAGGCGCGTATGTGAGGTCGCGGATCCAAATGCTCCACGATTTGGACCGCGGTTCACCCTTCTTCTACTCGCTGGAGAAGTGGCGGGGAGTCCGTCAGCATTTAGTGGAGCTGCTCGCTGACGATGACTCCCCCGTCACCGAACCAGAAGACATCAACGCGGCGGTTCGTTCCTTTTATGGGACCTTGTTTTCACCGGATAGCTCCGGCGTGGACGAGTGCAGTGATCTGTGGGAAGGTCTAACCACGGTCGGCCCGGAGGGTGCCGAGCGTCTGGACGCCCCCCTGACACTAGACGAACTGACTGCGGCCCTCCATCAGATTCAAAGGGGCAAATCCCCTGGCCTGGACGGACTGACAGCAGAGTTCCTCCGCACTTTCTGGGGGACCTTGGGGGAGGACTACACCATGGTCCTGAGGGAGAGCCTGGCGACCGGGGAGATGCCCCTGTCTTGGCGGAGGGCTGTAGTGGTCCTTCTGCCCAAGAAGGGTGATCTCCGCCTACTAAAGAACTGGCGCCCGGTCTCCCTCCTCTGTACCGATTACAAGGTCTTTGCTAAGGCAATGGCCAACCGTCTGGGCCCAGTGCTGGCCCAAGTGATCCACCCTGACCAGTCTTACACGGTCCCGGGCCGGTCCATCCAGGACAATATCCATCTGGTCCGGGACCTGGTCTACCTGGCTCAGGAGACCGGTGTACCCACTGCCTTTCTCTCCCTTGACCAGGAGAAGGCTTTCGACAGGGTGGATCACGAGTATCTGGTGAGGACTCTGCGGGCGTTTGGGTTCGGACCGCACTTTGTGGCCCGGATCCGACTTCTATACACCACTGCGGAGTGCCTCATCAAGGTCAACGGATCCTTGACGGCTCCCATTCCCTTCCGCAGAGGAGTACGTCAGGGCTGCCCCATGTCAGGCCAACTGTACGCCATCTGCGTGGAGCCATTCCTTAGTCTGCTTCGGAGGAGGTTGACGGGCATGGTTCTACGCGAGCCAGATATGGAGGTGGTCCTCTCGGTCTATGCCGATGACGTGCTCCTCATGGTCACTGACCCCGCTGATCTGCAGAGGATGCGCGAGTGCCAACGAGTCTTCTCGGCCGCCTCCTCTGCAAGGATCAATTGGGGGAAATGTTCTGGACTCTTGGTGGGTCCATGGCAGGTGGACTCCCTCCCTGAGGAGATGCGGTTTTTCACGTGGAGCACCACGCGCCTCCTTTACTTGGGAGTCTACCTGAGTCCCGTCGCGGAGACCTGGCTGGCGAACTGGCAGGAGCTGGAGTTGAAAGTCGTCGCCCGGCTGGGGCGCTGGTCAGGTCTCCTCAGGGTGCTTTCCTACCGGGGCAGGGTGTTGGTCATTAACCAACTCGTGGCTTCCCTGCTCTGGTACAGATTGACCACATTGGTCCCATCAGCCACTTTTGCTGGGATCATCCAGAAGAAGTTGGTGGACTTCTTCTGGGGCAACGGAAAGCACTGGGTCTCTGCAGCGGTCCTGAGTCTCCCGATTGAGGAGGGCGGGCAGTCGCTGGTGTGCATCCGCACCCAGTTGGCGGCTCTCCGCCTCAGGACTCTGCAGAGATACCTGTACTCGGAGCGTCCTCCCAGGTGGCACGTGCTGGCGACACACTTTTTCCAACGGGGCCGCTGCCTTCAAGCAGGTACGCGGATCCCGATGGTGGGCGTCAGCCGTGCTATCCTGCTGGGAATGCCCGGCTTCTACCGGGACTTGCTGAGAGTCTGGAACCTGGTTGCTGTCGACCGGGCCCCCCCTCCGCTGACGGAGGGCGGCGGCCCAGGCGTGAGAGCAGCCGGCCCTTGTCCTGCCCCGCTGGGTGTCGGAGAGGCTCAAATGTGTGGAGCACCTGCGGCTGAGCAAACCCCCGCTCAGCCGGAAGTACTCGTCGGACCGAGGCGCCGTAATCCTTCCCGGGAGCCGGTCCCACACAACATGAGTCGCATTTCCTCGACACCCTTCATCTCCCTCCGAGACGCAGGGAGGCGTGTCCTGTACGGGCTCCTCCTCCACACCCTGCACTTCCTCGCCCTGGTCCACCGTCCGGACACTAAGTGGCGGTCAGTGTTGCCTTCCGGTCGCGAGGTGACCCCGCGGTGGGGGTCCCTCTACGCAGGAATTCTGCCCCTCTCCATCGGGGACCTGGGGTGGAAGATATTGCACCGAGGAGTCCCCTGCAACCTGTTCCTCGCGCGGTTCACAGACTCGCCAGCCGCCTGCCACTTTTGCGGGTTGGAAGAGTCTGTGTACCACGTGTACATGCAGTGTGTGAGGTTGCAGCCCCTGTTCCAATATCTAAAGGGGCTGCTCCTTGCTTTTTGGCTGCATTTTTCACCCACCATCCTCATCTTTGGACACCCTGTGCGTAGGGGAGAGGGTAGGGCCGAAGATGTCCTTGTTGGGTTGCTCCTGGGCCAGGCCAAGCTGGCCATCCGAGACTCACGGCGCCAGGCGGAAGAGGGCTCTGCCCGAGCCAGCTGCCTGCCCCTTTTCCGGGGTTACGTCCGTGCCCGGGTGGTGTTGGAGAGGGACTACGCGCTGTCCACGGGCACCCTGGAGGAATTCCGGGACCGCTGGGCACCGCGGGGGATTGGATGTATCCTGGATGGGGATTGTAGTATAATTGTATGATAGTTTTAATAGGCATATTTGATTATAAAAAAAAAAAAAAAAAAAAAAAAAAAAAAAAAGCTCATCACCAAACTCCACCAGCTAGGCCTTAGCTCGTCATTATGTGACTGGATCCTAGACTTCCTGCTGGAACGACCGCAGGCAGTGAGAATGGGCCCGCACCTGTCCTCCACTATCACCCTGAGTACCGGCACACCACAGGGCTGTGTTCTGAGCCCCATGCTCTACTCCCTCTTCACACACGACTGTGTTCCTGCATTCGACACCAACACCATTGTCAAGTTTGCAGATGACACAACGGTGATCGGGCTGATCACCAATGGGGATGAAACAAACTATAGAGCGGAGGTGCAGAACCTGGCGGACTGGTGCTCGGATAACAACCTGTCCCTAAATACCACCAAGACCAAGGAGCTGATCATCAACTTCCGTAGGTCACATAACGGGGAATATGCCCCGATCTCTATCAACGGGGTCAGTGTGGAGAGAGTGTCCAGCTTCAAGTTTCTGGGCACTCACATTTCGGAGGACCTAACATGGTCCAATAACACTGCTGCGCTGGTCAAGAAGGCACAACAAAGACTGTTCTACTTAAGAACACTGAAAAAGTCTGGTCTACCCCAACAGCTGCTGACGACCTTCTACCGCTGCACCATAGAGAGCATCCTAACGCATGGAATCCCTGTGTGGTACCTCAGCTGCACGGAGGCAGAAAGGAAAGCTCTACAGCGGGTAGTCCATAGAGCTCAGAGGGCCATCGGAACACAGCTACCAGACTTGGAGGGCATCTACAACATACGATGCCTCAGAAAAGCCACCAGCATCCACAAAGACTCTTCACACCCCTGCAACAGTCTGTTCGAACTCCTTCCATCGGGCAGACGATACAAGGCCTTTTATGCCCGCACCTCCAGACTCAGGAACAGCTTCATCCCCAGGGCCATAGCTGCTATGAACCGGTCCTGCTGAGCCGGATGGCCACAACGCATAGATCAACTTGCACTTTACCCTGTCCAAAACTGTTACAACTGTTCGTTTCGTTGGGTTGCTGCTGTCTAAATTACCTAAATTATTGCATCGTATGGGAGGCGCATTCCCAATCTCGTTGTACCCCTGGGTACAATGACAATAAAGATATATTGTATTGTATTGTATTGTATTGTATAATATAGAGAAATGTGAGGTTATGCACTTTGGCGGCAAAAACAAGGAGGCAGATTATTATCTCAATGGAGTTAGGTTAGGTAAGGGGGAGGTGCAGCGAGACCTGGGTGTCCTTGTACACCAGTCACTGAAAGTTGGCGTGCAGGTACAGCAGGCAGTGAAGAAAGCTAATGGAATGTTGGCCTTCATAACAAGAGGATTTCAGTATAGGAGTAAAGAGGTTCTTCTGCAGTTGTATAGGGCCCTGGTAAGACCACATCTGGAGTATTGTGTACAGTTTTGGTCTCCTAATTTGAGGAAGGACATCCTTGTAATTGAGGCAGTGCAGCGTAGGTTCACGAGATTGATCCCTGGGATGGCGGGACTGACATATGAGGAAAGATTGAAAAGACTAGGCTTGTATTCACTGGAGATAAGGATGAGAGAAACATATAAAATTATAAAAGGACTGGACAAGCTAGATGCAGGAAAAATGTTCCCAATGTTGGGCGAGTTCAGAACCAGGGGCCACAGTCTTAGAATAAAGGGGAGGCCATTTAAAACTGAGGTTGTGAATTCACCCAGAGAGTTGTGAATTTGTGGAATTCTCTGCCACAGAGGGCAGTGGAAGCTAAATCACTGGATGGATTTAAGAGAAAGTTAGATAGAGCTGTCGGGGCTAGTGGAATCAAGGGATATGGGGAGAAGGCAGGCACGGGTTATTGATTGGGGACGATCAGCCATGATCACAATGAATGGCGGTGCTGGCTCGAAGGGCCGAATGGCCTCCTCCTGCACCTATTTTCTATGTTTTCTATGTTATGAAATGTAAATATATCCTATCCGCTTTGTTCTCCTAACATTGACGTAAGGCTCACCAACCTTTAGTCCTTAAACATCAAAAAAGAATGTTAGCTATCCTTCAGTCTTCCAATAACTGTGGATTGTCACGTTGTCGTGGTGTAGAAGCTTGTGTGGTCCTGAGATCCTGAGAGCGATGCCGACCCAGGCTTAACAAACTTGCAAAAATCTTTTTCTTCTCTTCTATCTGCCTCCATCCACCTGCCTCTGCCTCCCGACCTCCCCTTCCCCTCTCCTACTTGGCTCTAGCAATCTCCACTCTCTGTCCTGATGCAAGGTTTTAACCCAAAACATCCCTTTTCACCCACAGAAGCTGCTGGGGCCCACTGAGTTTCTCCAGCAGATTGTTCGTTGGTGCAAAATTCCCAGTCAAAGCCCCAGCTATCTCCTCCCATGGGATAGATTTCTTCTGGCCTTTGGAATGTATCCACCTTTATGCATTCCATGTTGTCTAATATCTCCCCTTACTTAATACTGATATATCGCTGACTATCAGCATACCCCTCCCTAAACTCACTATCTTCTATAACCTTGTCCTTTATGAATACTGACGAGAAGTATTAATTTAGAACCTCGCCAACATCCTTTGGCTCCACACAAAGATTATCCATTTGGTTCCTAAGGTGACCCACTCTTTCCTTGGCTACCCTATTTTTCTGATATATTTATAGAGTATCTTGGGATTCTCATTAATCTAACTCATCAAGAATATTCCATGGCCCTTCTTTGACCATCTAATTCCTTTAAGTTCTCTCCTATTCCCTCTATTCCACAGTTTCAGTTCCCTTTATTTGTCACATACTTTTTTTCCCCCGATCAAACGTTGCCATCCAAGATTCCCTAATCATGCCATCTTTGCTTTTCGTCGTTACTGCAAAAAGCTAGTCCTAAATTACCTTTTAAAAGACTCGCACTTATCACCTGTTATCAATTGTTCCCAATCTATTTTCTATGATTTGGTTACATATCTTCTAATTTCCACTAGAAATATTAGGGCTAGCTAGCTTTTGCTCCACACTCCCCCTATCATCTTTATAGTGGCTCCATCCCCTCTACTCTTTCAGTCTTAGACAAATGGTCTCGGCCTGATAGTTCCTCCAGCGGCTCCCTTTTGTTTTTGCTGGAGAGTTCTGACATTGCCTGGCCCTTGCCCAATAATGTAGGCTGGGAGTTCCCATGGAAATCTGCAGAACGTTTGGGCGTAGTGTGAGGTAATGTGAAATAATTATTTTAAAATGTGTACTTATTAACCTCTTGTCCTCCTTGAATGAATGCAGCAGTATTTATAATTGCTGGCAAATCCATTGCTCGTACAAACTATTAGATTAGTTTTTGTTTATTCTTAATGAGACTTGCCTCCAATGGCGTTCTGGCTAAGAGACTATTTGGGATTCCAGAGTCTGCATGACAGAGAGGATGAGGGGTTCTAGTCCACCTTGTTCAAGGTGTTTTTCCTGTTAGAAGCAGCACAGAGTCGCCTCCCTAATCTTTGTGAAATAAACATTTCTCTTGAAATAGTCTGTCTTAAAATTATCCATCATGAAGCGGTTAAAAAAATGCATTCTCCTCTTTTTAAGATGCTAAAAAAAACGGTGAACTATCATCCCTTAAAATCAGAAATTAACAGCTAAAGGGTCGTTATAAAATGTTGTTTATAGAATTTGTGTGCATCAAAGTGAACGTGCATTATTTTTTATTACTAGCATAAAAATAAGTAAATATCATTTGGTTGTGTTAGTTTGTTCTCTTTGTAGCATACTCATTGATCAAACTTTGAGATCGATAAATCATGTTTTTATCTATTTAATTCTCAAAAAACCTAAATGTAGTCCTTTGAAGAACCTTAGATGTAATTTGTGGGAAAAAGTATGTACAGTTCACATGTTGTAAGCAGGAATTTATCACCCAACATTTTTAATTATGCCATTTAACCAACTAAATCTAAAGAATTCAAAATTTTGAAAAACGATAATAACATGGAATGATTACAGCACTTGAAGTTAATCAGATCTTACTGTATATCTATGCCTTCAGCAAATGCATCTATAAGATCTCTGAGGGTGCCTTGGATGTGATATGATGCAAATTGAAAAGTAAAGCTAATTACCTAAAAGAATAGTACAGCAGAAGCCATATATAGATAGGGTGGTCAAAAAGTCATTTGACACATTGGCCTTCATCAGTCAGAGTATTGAGTATAAATGGTAGATTCTATCTTTGTCCCGCCCACTCCCCTGGCATCAGTCTGAAGAAGGGTCTCGACCCAAAACGTCACCCATTCCTTCTCTCCGGAGATGCTGCCTGACCCGCTGAGTTACTCCAGCATTTTGTGTCTACCTTCGATTTAAACCAGCATCTGCAGTTTTTTTTCCTACACATATAGAAGTTGGGAGGTCATGTTGCAGTTGTATAAGACGTTGGTGAGGCCGCATTTAGAGTATTGTGTTCAGTTCTGGGCACCATATTATAGGAAAGATGTTGTCAAGCTGGAAAGGATACAGAGAAGATTTACAAGGACGTTGCCGGGACTAGAGGGTCTGAGCTGTAGGGCGAGGGACTCTATTCCTTGGAGTGCAGGAGAATTAGGGATGATCTTATAGAGGTGTATAAAATCATGAGAGGAATATATTGGGTAAATGTACAGAGTCTCTTGCCCAGAGTAGGTGAACCGAGGACCAGAGAACATAGGTTTAAAGTGAAGGGGGAAAGTTTTAACAGGAGTAACTTTTTCGGGTGGGCGTATGGAACCAGCTGCCAGAGGATGTAATTGAGCCAGGGACTTTTCCATCATTTAAGAAACCGTTAGACAGATATATGGATAGGACAGGTTTGGAGGGATATGGACCAAACGTGGGCAGGTGGGACGAGTGTAGCTGGGACTTGTTGGCCGGTGTGGGCAAGTTGGGCTGAAGGGCCTGTTTCCACACTGTATCACTCTATGACTCTAAGCCGGAAATCTAAAATACAAATATAAAACATTAGAAACACTCAGCAGGTTAGACAGCAACTGTGGAGAGAGAAGCAGCTAACATTGAAAATTGATAATCATATATCAGAATGACTTTCATGTTAAGTCTGGTCAATCGCCTTTGGTACTATTGTTAAAGTACAAGGAGCAGTTGGTTTTGGTTCTCTACAATCTCATTCAGCACATTGTTGCAGTAAATGTGGTGGTGCCGCCCGCTGCGCCACCGGGCGGCACGGTGGCGCAGCGGTAGAGTTGCTGCCTTACAGCGAATGCAGCGCCGGAGACTCAGGTTCGATCCCGACTACGGGTACCGTCTGTACGGAGTTTGAACGTTCTCCCCGTGACCTGCGTGGGTTTTCTCCGAGATCTTCGGTTTCCTCCCACACTCCAAAGACGTACAGGTATGTAGGTTAATTGACTGGGTAAATGTAAAAGAAATTGTCCCTAGTGTGTGTAGGATAGTGTTAATGTGCGGGGATCGCTGGGCGGCGCGGACTCGGTGGGCCGAAGGGCCTGTTTCTGCGCTGTATCTCTAAATCTAAATCTAAATGATATGAGATTGTGTAAGAAGGAACTGCAGATGCTGATTTAAACCGAAGATATACACAAAAAGCTGGAGTAACTCAGCGGGACAGGCAGCATCTCTGGAGGGCAGGATTGGGTGACATTTCGGGTCAAGACCCTTCTTCAGAATGTGAGATTACCCAGTTGAGATCTGAAATTATTCTGAGAAATTCCTTCATCATGTAGAAAGTCATTACCACAGAAATCATGGATATTCAACATTTTATTTTCAACTTTTTTCCAAAAGAGCAATCAGAAAGATGCTGTAATTAAAAAAGATGCTGCATGTTCTGAAATGTACTGAGTGGATATAATCAAAAATGGTTGTTCAATATTACCATTTTGCCTCAAGGATTTTTGTTTGTATTTGGTCTCAACACCAATGCCCCACAAGGATGCGTTCTCAGTCCGCTACGACACTCCCTATACACTCACGACCGTGTAGCCAAATTTAGCTCTAACTCCATCTACAAGTTTGCATTTGACACTACTTTGGTCGGCCCAGTCATGACCTAAATAGCATCAATGGTGGCTAGGTGGAAATGGTTGAAAGCTTCAAGTTCCTTGGCATTAATATTACTCATAATCAGTCATGGACATTGATACGATAGTCAAGAAGACACTACAACACCTCTACTTTCGAAGGAGTGTGTGGAAATTCAGCATGAGTCCAATTATTCTTCCAAACTTCTACAAATGCATCATAGAAAGTATACTGTTGGGTTGCATCACAGCTTGGTTTGGGAACAGCTCTTCCCAAGACCGCAAGGAATTGCTGAGAGTTGTAGATGTAGCCCAGTCCATCACACAGGCCGGCTTCCTACCATTAACTCTGTCTCACTCTTTTATACTTTGTGCTGTGGAGATGAGGAACGCAGAGCCAGATCTATCTTATTTGTTTCTTTGGGCCACTGGACTTTGCATGGGCTTTGCAACCTTGTGTGCTAGGTTAAAGCACATGCTTGAGGCTCTCTCCCTCTCTCTCTCACCTGCTTGAGGCTACATAATCACAAAAATGCTGAACTTGCTAAAGCTAGTAGTAATCAGTAGCCCAAACCGCAGAATTTCTAGGTGTGACACGTTTCCACTGGCCCCGGAGTCCGCAACTCTGTGTGTGCTTTTAGAAACCTGTCTACGAGATCTCTAATAAACTAACAGGTAAAGTCTGTGCCGTCTCTGATTATTGTCAACCAACTGACCGCGAACGCGAACTCGACAGTGCTGCCTTGGAAAAGTTGCCAATAGAATTAAAGACATGTCCCACCATGCTCATTTCTTCTTCCTCCTCCTGCTACCGTCTAGCAGAAAGTACAAAAGCTTGAAAGTGCTTACTACCAGATTCGGGAACCGTTTCTTCCCCTTTGTTATCAAGCTACTGAAGGGTCCTTCTGTAAGCTAGACTACTGTCTGTTTAACCTCAATTTTATTGCGAACATTGCACTTTGACTCGGGAACTGATGCGTTACAATCCTGAGAACTATATTCTGCACTCTGTTTCTTCCCCTATTGCACAATCTGTTGTACTTGAGTTTGACTTGATTGTATTTATGTATAGTATTTGAACCATCCTTGGATTGCTGATGTAACATTGGAAAAAAGGTGTGCTTCTCTGCATATCTGCAGTTTGAAACACTAAGCTCATAATCATTGTGTAAACTTTAATACATTCTGAAATACAGCTTTATAAAGATTAATGTTTGTGTTTTATTTATTGTATAAGACTATAAATAATTGGGAACAAATAGCTAATTTAAGAAAAAGCAGGTTATTACTCAAAGTCCAAAATATTCTGATGAATTAAATAATTTGAATTAAATTCATTAGATCCCAGAACAGTAAAGCACAGGAACAGGCCGTTTGGCCCACAATGTCTGTGTGGAACATGATGCCAAGACCAACTCTTACCTGCCTACACATAATCCATATTCCTCCATTCCCTGCATGTCTATAGGCCAATTCAAAAGTCTCTTAAATGCCACTATCTTATCTGTCTGGACCACTGTCCCCAGCAGTTTGATCCAGGCACTCGCCATCCTCTGTGTATAAAGACTTTCCCCATAAATCTCCTTTAAAGTTTGTCCCTATAAAACTATGCCATCTAATATGTGATTTTTGCAACCTTGGAAAAATATTCTGACTTTCTATCCTTTCTATACCTCTATCTTCTATGTATACTTCTATCAGGTTGACCCACAACCTCTGGCATTCTGGGGAAAACAATCCAAGTCTGTCCATCCGCCCTGTAGCTAATACCTCCGAATCCAGGCACCATTCTGGTGAACCTCCTCTGCACCCTTTCCAAAGCCACCACATCCTTCCTGTAATTGGATGACCAGAACTGCATGTAATACACCAAAATAATGCTCCATTTGTTCTTGAACTTTGTTTCATTATTTTGATTGCATTTTGTAAACAAATTAAGATCATTTCATCAATACTTCAATATATTGATATGAGTATTTGTTTTGCAATATATTGCATTTAAGCATTATTGCCATCTGGTGGTTAAACATTTTGTGAATTCTTTGCAGGTGGCTATTTGCTGTTTCAAAAAAAAAAGTTACTCTTGAAATCTAAAATCTTGATCTACCTTATGTCTTTCAGTGCTGAACCACCCCACCGTCCCACATACATCAACATCTAATGTAATCGCCAGGAATTCTGCATCATTGTCTTAGGCACATCTAAGTAAACCAGAAAGTAAGAACCTTTAATTTACTATTGTGTGCGTGTGCAAAAGACTGAACCTGGAGGAAAAATGTGTTGTGTGGCATTATTTAGATTGTTAGAAAGCTGAACCCACATTAACTTGTATCTCAATAGAATTTCTGAAATGTTTACACTCTCAGAAATCACAGTGACAAATTCATAATCCACCTTTCCTGAAAGCAATTAACTTTCCCGTGCTTTGTTTTAATCATCAAAATCCATGCCAATAATAACCTTGAATATATTATTGTTTTTGAACCTCCTATAATATTCTGAATGAGGTTGTGTTTGAGGAATGTTACTATGGATGCTGGCAACCTTTCAACATCTTAGCTAAGTGAATCAGGACAGGGAGGGTCAGTCAGCCCCTCAACTATGTGATGGTGAGCCTGTCATGTTCTCCGTTTATGTGCAACTTGCAGTGGGAATGTTGGTCCAAAATTTATATATATTTATTATGTTCGCCTCCATCAGTAGCAATAAGGTTAATAGAGCAGCTTCACTGTTTATTGAGAGCGAAACCATCAGCCCATTGAACAAATTATGATCTAATTAATCTGTAGGATTTCATAACATATCACTTTATTAACTTGTTGGAATTAATAAGTAATAATAATGAGTATAGTATTCATCTATTGAAACCTGAGAACAATTATATTGCATCGACAGTGGTTATAAGATTTTAGCTACATCGGGAACTGTTAACGAGACCATATTCTGGTAAATGGCAGTTCATAGTGTATATAATAGTGTATATAATAGTGTATATATATATAATGGTAACTGTAACTTTAAGAACTGAGTACCAGAATGGTGTGATTTGTGTCATGTGACATATTCATTATCGTATCTGTTTCATGAATATGTATGAGTATGCACAGTGTACTTTTGTAAAATAAAGAAGAAAACTAAAGTAGAATAAAGAAGGGCTTGCAACAGCGTGTACTGAAAACATGCTTGTTTCTATCTCCATACTACTGAAGTAATATCTTACAAAATTTAATCCAGACAAATGTGAGGAAATATATTGTGGGAGCATCAGTGAGGTTAGAACATACACCATGAATGGTAGGGTTTTGGGAGTATTGAAGAACAGAGGAATGGTGAGCCTTTGAGGTACAAGTATCTACTTCACCCTAGCACCGATAGCAACACAGCGAGGAAAGCATGTGAGATATTTCCTTTTATTAGATGGAGCACTGAATTGAGAAGTATGAGGTTCTGCTCCAACTTTATAATACGTTGGTGAGACATTATCAGGAGTACTGCATATAGTTCTGATGACTAAGTTACAGGAAGGATGTGATAGCGCTGGAAAGACTGCAGAGGAGGTTAAGCAAGATGTTGCGTTGGATGGTGCAGATCGGGTAAGGGACCTGGAGATGCTAGGGCAGTTAACGGGAAAGAGATATGCATGGTATATGCAAGGGATTACCTTCACCTAGAGAGAGTGTTTGCAGCATGGCATGGGCACTGACAGCATAAGTATCTGGATGAATGCTGGAATTGGCGCGGCATGGAAGGCTATGGACCTCGTGCTGGGAAATAGGATTAATGTGGAAAGGTGCCCACTGGTTAGAAACATAGAAACATAGAAAAATAGGTGCAGGAGTAGGCCATTCAGCCCTTCGAGCCAGCACCGCCATTCAATATGGTCATGGCTGATCATCTAAAATCCGTACCGGGTTCCTGCTTTTTCCACCATATCCCTTGATTCCTTTAGCACTAAGAGTTAAATCTAACTCTCTCTTGAAAAAATCCAGTGAATTGGCCTCCACTGCCTTCTGTGGCAGAGAATTCCACAGATTCTCAACTCTCTGGGTGAAAATATTTATCCTCACCACAGTCCTAAATGGCCTACCCCTTATTCTTAAACTGTGATCCCAAGTTCTGGACTCCCCCAAACACCAGGAACATTTTTCCTGCATCTAGCCTGTCTAGTCATTTAAGAATTTTATATGTTTCTATAAGATCCCCTCTTATCCTAAATTCTGGTGAATACAAGCCCAGTCGACCCATTCTTTCATCATGTGTCAGTCCCGCCATCCCGGGAATTAACCTGGTGAACTTACGCTGCACTTCCTCAAATTAGGAGACCAAAATTGCACACAATATTCCAAGTGCGGTCTTACCAGGGCCTTGTACAACTGCAGCAGGACCTCCTTGCTCCTCAACTCAAATCCACTCGCAATGAAGGCCAACATGCCATTAGCTTTCTTCACTGCCTGCTTTACCTGCATGCTTACTTTCAGTGACTGGTGTACAAGCACATCCAGGTTTCGTTGCACCTCCCCTTTTCCTGATCTTACACCATTCAGATAATAATCTGCTTTCCTGTTTTTGCCACCAAAGTGGATAACCTCACATTTATCCACATTATACTGCATCTGCCATGCATCTGCCCACTCATCCAACCTATCCAAGTCACCCTGCAGCTTAATAGCATCCTCATCGCAGTCCACACTGCCACCCAGCTTTGTGTCATCTGCAAACTTGGAGATGTCACATTTAATTCCCTTGTCTAAATCGTTTATATTGTAAATAACTGGGGTCCCAGCACCAAGCCTTGCGGCACCCCACTAGTCACTGCCTGCCATTCTGAAAAGGACCCGTTAATTCCTACTCTTTGCTTCCTGTCTGCCAACCAGTTCTCTATCCATGTCAATACCCTACCCCCAATACCATGTGCTCTAATTTTGCTCACTAATCTCTTGTGTGAGACCTGGCTAAGAAAAGGAATGAGGATCTGCAACGTGAGTATAGTGAATTAGGTAGGAGGCTGCAAAATAGGACTTCTAGGGTGGTTATCTCTGGGTGGCTTCCAGTACCTCGTGCTAGTGAGGGTAGGAACAGCAAGATAGGGGATCTGAATGTGTGGCTGAGGAGTTGGTGCAGGGGGCAAGGATTTAGGTTTCTAGATCACCGGAATCTCTTCTGGGGCAGGGGTGGCCTGTACAAAAGGGACGGGTTGCACCTTAATTGGAAGGGGACCATCATTCTGGCAGGCAGGTTTGCTAGTGCTGGGCTTAAACTAAAAAGTGGGGGGTGGGGGTGTGAGGGGTGCGTATCCATGCAGCGAATGGGAAAGAGAGTGTAGGAAAGGTCACGTTTAAACTAACAGGGCAGGGGGATGGGAACCAATGCAGAGAGACAGAGGGCCATAAAAGGAGGACAGAAGCAAAAGGTAGAAGGGAGATAAGAAAAACGAATCTGAAAGCTTTGTGCCTTAATGCGAGGAGCATTCGAAATAAGGTGGATGATTTGAATTCGCAGTTAGTAGTTAAGGGATATGATATAGTCCGAATTACGGAGACATGGCTCCTGTGTGACCAAGGCTAGGAGCTAAACATGCAGGGGTATTCGATATTCAGAAAGGATAGACAGAAAGGAAGTGGAGGTGGGGTGGCATTGCTGGTTCAAGAGGAGATTAATGCAAAAGCAAGGAGAGACATTAGCTTGGATGCTATAGAATCGGTATGGGTAGAACTGCGAAATAGCCAAGGGCAGAAAACACTTGTTGGAGTTGTATACAGACCACCAAACAGCAGTAGGGAGGTTGGGGATAGCATCAAGCAGGAAATTTGGGATGTGTGTAGCAAAGGTACAGCAGTTATCATGGGTGACTTTAATCTACATAAAGATTGGGCCAACCAAATTGGTAACAGTGCTGATGAAGAGGATTTACTGGAATGAGTATGGGATGGGTTTTTAAACCAATATGTAGAGGAAGCAACTGGAGGGCAGGCCACCGTAGACTGGGTATTGTGTAATGAGGAAGGATTAGTTAGCAATCTTGTTGTGCAAAGCCCCTAGAGCAACAGTGACCATAATATGGTGGAATTCTGCATTAGGATGGAGAGTGACACGGTTAATTCAGAGATAGGGTCCTGAACTTGAATAAAGGAGACTTTGGAGGTATGACGGGAATTGGCTAGGATAGACTGGCAAATAATAATTAAAGGGTTGACAGTGGAGATGCAATGGCAAAGATTTAAAGACTGCATGGATGAACTCCAGAAATTGTTCATCCCTGTCTGGCGAAAAAATAATACAGGGAAGGCGGCTCAACTGTGGCTGACAAGGGAAGTCAAGGATAGTGTTAAATCCAAGGAAGAGGCATATAAATTGGCCATAGGAAGCAGCAAAACGGAGGACTGGGAGAAATTTACAACTCAACAGAGGTCAAAGGGGTTAATTAAGAGAGGGAAAAAAGAGCATGAAAAAGTTTGTGGGGAATATAAAAACTGACTGTAAAAGTTTCTTAAGGTATGTAAAAAGGAAAAGATTAGTGAAGCCGAATGTAGGTCCCTTGCAATCAGGGACAGGTGAATTTATAATGGGAAACAAGGAAATGGCAGAACAGTTAAATGAGTACTTTGTTGGTGCCTTCCTTAACCAATCTCCCGGAAATACCAGGGGACCAAGGATCTAGTGGGAGGGAGGAACTGAAGGGAATCCACATTAATCAGAAAATGGTGTTTGGTAAACTGTTGGGACTGAAGGTCCTTCTACAGTTGTACCGGACCCTGGTGAGACCACACCTGGAGTACTGTGTGCAGTTTTGGTCTCCAAATTTGAGGAAGGATATTCTTGCTATGGAGGGCGTGCAGCGTAGGTTCACTAGGTTAATTCCCGGAATGGCGGGACTGTCGTATGTTGAAAGGCTGGAGCGATTGGGCTTGTATACACTGGAATTTAGAAGGATGAGGGGGGATCTTATTGAAACATATAAGATAATTAGGGGATTGGACACATTAGAGGCAGGAAACATGTTCCCAATGTTGGGGGAGTCCAGAACAAGGGGCCACAGTTTAAGAATAAGGGGTAGGCCATTTAGAACGGAGATGAGGAAGAACTTTTTCAGTCAGAGAGTGGTGAAGGTGTGGAATTCTCTGCCTCAGAAGGCAGTGGAGGCCAGTTCGTTGGATGCTTTCAAGAGAGAGCTGGATAGAGCTCTTAAGGATAGCGGAGTGAGGGGGTATGGGGAGAAGGCAGGAACGGGGTACTGATTGAGAGTGATCAGCCATGATCGCATTGAATGGCGGTGCTGGCTCGAAGGGCTGAATGGCCTACTCCTGCACCTATTGTCTATTGTCTATCACTGGAACAGGCCCTTAAGCCTATGATGTCTGTATTGAAGATGAAGCCAAATCAAACTAATCTCTCCTGTCTGCACGTGATCCATATCCCTCATCGTTGCATGTGCATGTGTCATCTAAAGGCATCTTAAATAACACTTTATTCATAACCAATTTTGGTATCTATCTGTTGTAGAGGGAATGGAACAGAAACTAAAATGGTTGGAAGTTAGTCCTGCCATGCCACATGATCTCTTTATGGATAAATAAGAATGGAGCTGTTCTTTTATCCCCTGCAGTCTGCTCTGCAATTCACTGACTTCCTTGTTAATCCTTTAATTTGTCCACTTCCCAAACTTTAGGTGTTCAAACATCCATTGCTGTTTAAGGCTGAGCATCTGCGACCTTCTGTGATGAACAACCAAGAATCAGAATATTTGATTGAACAAATGTATCTTCATCTCAGACCTGATCCCTTATATTTATGCCCTGTAAATGTTGATGCTCAGTTTCTAGCCTATGCTTGGAAGTGCAGGGAATAGAGGGATATGGGTCATATGGAGACAGATGAGATCTATTTAACTTGGCGTCGCTCATCCAATCAAGTCTACTCTGTGTGTGCAGTACTGTTCTATGTTCTTTGTAATTCCTCTCAATCTTATGTTTCCATTTTATCTCTAACCTTCAGTGTGTGTGGACCTCTCTCTTTACATTAAAAATCCTGTTTTTTGGAAACTATTTAATTGAGTAATCTTCATTGTACTCTCCCAAAGGCATGCATATCTTTCCTTTAGAAATGAAGACAAAAGCTTTTCATTGTATCTCGGTACACATGACAATAATACAGCAATACTATTTGTAGCCAGCCCTTTGAAATAAGTGTATAGGTTTGCTCATCTTAAGCACTCACCAACATATGTTGAAAATAGCCAATGCCATCAAATCAATTTAAAAACCCATGGCATTGGTTGAAACAATCATTTTAAGGAAGTCCAGGAATATCTTGTTTGGTTTTCTGCTCGAATATTACCTGGTTCCTCATTACTGGAATTAGATACATTTTATTTAGCATCAACTTCTTTATATTAACCTGACTCAAAGTACTTGCAAGTATTATGAGCTCAATCTCAACTAATTTTAAATGTCTCAGATATCATCACTGTAAACAGTCAGCAGGTCAGCTAGAAACAAGAAGAAAGCTTTTCACTGTACCTCGGTACGCGCGACAATAAATTAAACTAAACTAAACTGAATGTCTCTTGATGAATCTTTCCATGTTCTAATTGTTTTAATCTCTGGAGGCTTCGGACCTGAAGAAGGGTCCCGACCCGAAACGTCACCTCTCCATTTTCTCCAGAGATGCTGCCTGACCTGCTGAGTTACTCCAACATTTTGTGTCTATTTATGGCATAAACCAGCATCTACAATTCCTTTTTATTACAATTTATATCCAATTACATAGAAAACATAGAAAATTGGTGCAAGAGAAGGCCATTTGGCCCTTCGAGCCAGCACCACCATTCAATATGATTGTGCCTGATCATCCAAGATCAGTACCCCGTTCTGGCTTTTTCCCCATATTCCTTGATACCCTTAGTCCTAAGAGCTAAATTTAACTCTCTTAAAAACATCCAGTGAATTGGCCTCCACTGCCTTCTGTGGCAGAGAATTCCACAAATTCACAATTCCCTGCATGAAAATGTTTTTCCTCATCTCAGTCCGAAATGGCTCACCCCTTATTCTTAAACTGTGACCCCTGGTTCTGGACTCCACCAACATTGGGAACATTTTTCCTGCATCTAGCCTGTCCAATCTCTTAAGAATTTTATATGTTTCTATAAAACTCCCTCAATAGCAATAATGTTCTTCCTCAAATTAGGAGACCAAAATTGCACACAATACTCCAGGTGCGGTCTCACCAGGGCCCTGTACAACTGCAGTAGGACCTTCTTGCTCCTAAACTCAAATCCGCTCGCAATGAAGGCCAACATGCCATTGGCTTTCTTCACTGTCTGCTGTAACTGCATGCTTACTTTCAGTGACTGATGTACAAGCACACCCAGGTGTCATTGCACCTCCCCTTCTCCTAATCTAACACCATTCAGATAATAATCCGCCTTCCTGTTCTTGCAACCAAAGTGGATAACCTCGCATTTGTCCACATTATACTGCATCTGCCAAACTTCTGCCCACTCACCCAACCTATCCAGGTCACCCTGCATCCTCCTCGCAGCTCACACTGCCACACAGCTTTGTGTCATGCACAAACTTAGAGACGTTATATTTATTTCCCAAATCTAAATCTTTAATATATAGCGCATTCAGAAAGTATTCAGACCCCTTCACTTTTTCCACATTTTGTTAAGTTACAGTCTTATTTTATAATGGATTTTTAAAAATCATCAATCTACACACGATACCCCATAATATAAAAGCTAAAACAGGTGTTTAGAATTTTTTTGCAAAGTAATTAAAAATAAATAACTGAAATATCACATTTACATAAGTATTCAGACCCTTTGCTATGACACTCAAAATTGAGCTTATGTTCATCCTGTTTCCGTTGATTATCCTTGACATGTTTCTGCAACTTGATTGGAGTCCACCAGTGGTAAATTAAATTGATTGGACATGATTTGGAAAGGCACACACCTGTCTATATAAGGTCCCACAGTTGACAGTGCATGCCAGACCAAGCCATGAAGACGAAGGAATTGTCCGTAGACCTCCGAGACAGGATTGTGTCGAGACACAGATCTGGGGAAGGGTATAAAACAATTTCTGCAGCATTGCAGGTCCCGAAGAGCACAGTGGCCTCCGTCATTCTTAAATGGAAGAACTTTGGAACCACCAGGACTCTTCATAGAGCTGTCCGCCCGGCCAAACTGAGCAATCGGGAGAGAACGGCCTTGGTCAGGGAGGTGATATATCCTTTATCCTCAGCTCACACTTGTAAATAATCAGCAGGTCAGGAAATCCTCCTGCAATGATCAATTAGCTGGCTTGTCAAAGTCTGCAAAGCCTATACCCAATCTCTATTGTGTTTCCCCAGTGCAATGAAACAGTATTGTAAGGCAATAGACAATGGGTGCAAGAGGAGGCCATTTGGCCCTTCGAGCCAGCACCGCCATTCAATGTGATCATGGCTGATCATTCTCAATCAGTACCCCGTTCCTGCCTTCTCCCCATACCCCCTGACTCCGCTATCCTTAAGAGCTCTATCTAGCTCTCTCTTGAATGCATTCAGAGAATTGGCCTCCACTGCCTTCTGAGGCAGAGAATTCCACAGATTCACAACTCTCTGACTGAAAAAGGTTTTCCTCATTTCAGTTCTAAATGGCCTACCCCTTATTCTTAAACCTTGTTCTGGACTCTCCCAACATTGGGAACATGTTTCCTGCCTCTAACGTGTCCAACCCCTTAATAATCTTATACGTTTCAATAAGATCCCCTCTCACCCTTCTAAATTCCAGTGTATACAAGCCTAGTCGCTCCAGTCTTTCAACATATGACAGTCCCGCCATTCCGGGAATTAACCTAGTAAACCTACGCTGCACGCTCTCAATAGCAAGAATATCCTTCCTCAAATTTGGAGACTAAAACTGCACACAGTAAGCACTGAAATAAGATGTCCAAATATATGGGGAAAACAATACTTGCTGGAAAAAGAGGATGCTTGTTAAATTTCCTGTACTTGATTGGGAAGTTGTTGGAGGAAATGGAGGAGTGTTCGGAGTGAGTAAGATTGGACCGAGGTGTTGTGGAAGGAACCGACTTGTTGGAATGCCAAATAGGGGGAGGAGGGCAGTGGAAGATCTGTTTTATTGCTGGCTTTGAAGAAGTGATGAAAATGTGAAAGGATGATTAGTTGAGTCTGAAGGCTGCTGAGGGAAAAGGATGAGAACCAGGGGAAATCTATGCGATAGAATCACAAAACCAGTTACTGTAGAGGAGGCCACTTGACCCATCAAATTTGCACAACACCTAAAAGGAAACAATCTAGTTAGTCCCATTTCCATAACTATTAACTTTTTCATACATTTATCCCGTTCACTTCTGAAGGTACTATTGAATGTGAAGCTATCGCTCCACCAAAAAATGCTTCTTAGTGAAGTTAGGTGACATTTCGGGTCAAGATCTTAAATCCTACCCTCTTTTTTTACAATCGTATCATCTGAGTTTATGGAAATAATTAGGAAAGTTTCAGCTAAAAGGAAATCTGTTTGCAACAAGGTTCGTGCCTCAGAGCAAAAATCAGAACAGCATCTCATATTTCATTTGGGTAGCTTTCAACTCAGTGGTATTAACATTGAATTGTCTAATTTTAGGTAACTTCTACCTACACTTCCCACCCCTCCCTCCTTGCCCTCTTCCTCTCCCTAGTCATTTAACCAGTTCCATAGTTCTCCACATGGTATTCTTCTTACCACCTTCCCTAGCCAACAATGGGCCTATGAAGGTACCACCCTGCCTGAGGTCATCTGTGGCTGGTCTTGATTGGGTCCCAGACTTTTCTCGCCTCCAGCTCTTCACCACCTGCACCCCCTCCCCACCCCCTACTTTTAGTCTATAGAAGAGTCCAGACCCAAAACGCTGCCCACCCTTTTTCTCCAGAGATGCTGCCTGACCTGCTGAGTTACTCCAGCACTTTGAATCTATTTTTAGAGCAAATTTCCATCTTGTTTTTGCCCATTAATTTATCTTATCCAACCCCCCCCCCCCCCCATGAACCCTCTTCACGTCTCCTGATTAATCACAAATATATCTAGTTTAATAGCATCAGAAAAATTAGAAATATTTAAAAGGATACAAAGTGCTGGAGTACCTCAGAAGGTCAGGCTGCATCTCTGGAGAACATGGATGACACCGAGTCATGACCCTTCTTCAGACTGATTGAGGAGCAGGGAGAAGAGTGCTGAAAGAAGGAAGAGCTAGGACAAAGTGTGGGAGGCAACAGGTGGACACACAATTTGGTTCCTCCACAAACCCCCTATTTATAGAGACTGTGAAAAGGTGCACACCATGAAACGATCTGTACTTAACTCCATAAGTGATGGAGAAGTTTCAATGTTTTCTCAATGGCCTGGTATCCACCCAAAAGTGGAAGCCTGACAACCAGAAAAGGTCTGTTTATTCCTGCTCCTTGTTTACTGTCCAGTAACCAATTCTGTGTTAATGTACCCTAACCTTATTGAATGAATTCCTCTGCGGGATCTCATCAAGAACGCAAACACACCACATTCACTAATTCTCCACTGGTCATGAAAGAATTCCAACCGATCTATTTTTTATATTTCTTGCCAACATATATTGTTCTTTCATACTCGATTTTGTGGTCCTCCTTTGCTGAGTTTAAATGGCTCCCAATCCTCAGGCATGCTTCTATTTCTGGCACTTCCTTTGATTTAGTGTTATCCCTAATTTCTCTTTGCCAACCACACATAAATCATTTTTTCTTTTGAACTACGGTGCCTTAAAAGGAATTTTAGTTTGCAACTTATGCATTATTTCTTTAAAATGCCAGCTATTGCACATTCACCATCAGGCCTTGCACTGTGCTTTCCCAAACAACCACAGCCAACTCACCCCATAAGGTATCTTCCTTTGTTTAAAATTAAGCCCCTAGTTTTGGATGTATCTACATCATTTTCAAACTCCATGTAAAATCCTCTCATGTTGTGATCACTCTTCCTCAAGTGTCCCTTTCCAACATGAATATCAATTAATTGCATAAAGAAATTAGATGACTGAAGTGAAAGTAGGACAGTTAGGGCAAAGAATTGGAGTTCTTAAAATGGAGGAGGAGGTTGAAAGAGATAAGGTAAGGGTGGGCAAAGATTGTGCAAGTAATAAAATATGGGGACAGGAGAGCAATAACAAGGGTACAGTTATGGAAATTACTGTAAAGTTGATTTAATTAAAGTTGATTGTCAGAGATCATTACGCTGCGGTTCTGAATTATCTGAACTAGATTATCAGATAACTGCAGTTTGTGGAGCTTGCGTTGTCTTCGATATAGTTCCTCAGCAAAACTCGGGATGAGAGATTTGAAATGAAAATGCCCTCCAGCATCCAAAATCTTTGCAGTTCAGAAACCTGAATTCTTTTGCAATCATGTGATTTGCATCACTCCCAGAAATGACAACTTAAAAAGTGATATCATAATTAACCAGATCAGCAAATTGCTGTTACATGATGAATATAAGATTGGTAGATCACATTTTCATTTTTGTAAATGAAAAAAAAAAGATGGAGAGTGAAACAATATACAAATGATTAAAAGCAAAATTAGCAGATTTTAAATCACTGCAGTCCTAGGTTGTTGAATTACTGTAATCAACTTGTGAGCAAATTTTAGCATGCTGAAGAGTTGGAAGATCTGGTGAATCTAATCTATTGGAATTTTGGGTCCAAATGAGCTGTCACAGTAAATTCTGTGCCATGGTGACATGCTGTAGAAGTAAATGTGAACCTTTATTCAAATATCTGCTGCTATTTAGAAGCAGAAATAGAAAATGGTCTTCCAATGTGAATTGGTTGCACTGCAAAGCATGGATAATACCAGACAAACATAATATTTGAACAAATTACAATTTTTTTTTACAAATATGCCAAGATACTAATTTCTACCAAACAACAGCACCATTATAATCAAATCATGTTTGCATTTCATTATAGAGCAACATTATGATATTTGCAATTCACGTTTTCAATCGTAGGGAATAATTCAGTTGGAGAATAGCAGTAAACCACAAGCTGTTGGACACGTTGGGCTTCACATGGTGAAACCTTTTTGTTTCCTATCCGATTAATTATTGCACTTGGGTCCATTGTACGCAGATTGTGCATTTCCAAATCTTGTAAATGCATGATGCTGATCTTCTCGTGGTTAGGTGTGCATATTGCCTCCCTCAACTCACTGTTGACATTCTTAGGAGTTTATCATGGTGCCCCTGGCTCTGTAGCGCTCCTGAACATTGACACACTTGTCTGTTTGTCTACCACCTAATTGCAGATGCAACCATCATGTTCCTTTCCCCAAAGTTGACAACTCTCTTTCCATGCTGTTCCTTACCCTGCTGTCACTCCACCCTTAATCCTGACTCTACAATGAATTATCACTATATTCCAAATCCCTACCTTTCTTTTCCCTCTAATTTATATTTTACCAGTTTTTAGTCCAATCCCTGAACTTTTTTTTGTTCTGGTACATTAGTGCTTCCTTCTAAACGTATGCACAGGTTGATAATTTCATTACTTTTGCTGCCAAATTCTTTCTTACTCTCTTTGCCTCTTCTGTTTCTTTTTTGGATCTCAGGAGATGGGCTGGCTACCAACATCCACTACAAACCAACTGACTCCCACAGCTACCTCAACTACTCTTTGTCCCTTCTTGCCTCCTGCACTAACACTATTGCATTCTCCAAGTTCCTGTGTCTTCTAACTAATTTATTCTGCTGGTTCTGTAATAACAATGCAAGCAAAGGAAAGAGCCGTGTGTGGCTTAATGTGTAAGGGTGATTCATGTGTAAGGGGATAGTATGTATAATATGTGTAGTATATACAATATGTGCAGTTATACTCTAGTGCTTTCAGCTGATTTTAGGCATAGAGATGGCAGATGCGTTTAGTCAAACGTGATTTAGTTCCTTGGACTCCTTTGATTGTATGTTTGTCACATCTTCTACTGAAATAGTTAAAATTAGGCAGTGCATGTTTGTATTTCTGTTGGCCTTTAGTTAGTAGTTGATTTTTTAAAATGTCACATGTTGGAAGTGATGTGTGCTAACAAGTTGATTTGACTCCACCTCACTGAGTTGGAGAGGGAGGACCCCTTCTAAAAGTAAAAGCGTGAACTAACTGGGAAAACATTTTTGAATTTTTCTTGAAAAAAGTAGATGAAAAAGAACAGGAAGTTCAGAGTTTTGTTTCCTCTTTTTGCTCCCTTTGGATGGAGCTTTTATACAGAAAACATTCAGTTTAGTTTTTTTTTAAATGAAAAGCCTTACTGATTGATATTGTCTGCAATTCAACTACTTGCAGTTTCATTTTACAATGGAGCCCGCAGCAGAAGGGATAAAAGGTACATGCTCATTTTTTAATGGGATTTGTTAAATAATTTTTATATTTATTTACAAGAACATGTTTGAGAGAATGTGAATATCTGCTATTACAACCAGTTCTTTTCTTGAAGACAAAAAGGTGCCGGTATGCATGTATCAATTCAAACAACGCTGCTGGCTTCTGTACATCAATCAATTTTAGATTTTTTGGAAATGCCGGCAGCTGTACTGGCACGTACCGTCACAAAAATAGCACTGGTTAAAACTAATATATTGGAGCATTTATCTTGTAAACTTGTATACAAAGGAAAGCCTTCAATTGGAATTTAAGATCTTTCATCAGCTGCTAAAATGTCATGCTCACTGACAAATCAAAGACTGCATTCAGCTTAAATTTGTAAGTATTGATGTGTTCAAATTAAAGCCCCTTTTGTTGAGTGAGATTTCTGTAAGATTATAATTGTTCATGCCTAGAGTTAATACTTTTAAATTAAAAAATGAAATAACCAAAATATCCCTTGAAACGGGAAGTGGTCTGCAGTTGGATTATTCACTGTGGAAGTTGTATAAACAACTTTAAAAAAAACTTGTAATGCAACACAATAATTATTTTATGTGAAAGGAATAACGAACGGTTTGATCACAACCAGTTCGAACACCCTTTCAGTTATCCCTTCAGGTAGTTTTGTAGCCTGCAGAGCGAGCAGACGAATATGCAGTGTTGCTGCAGTTGAATGATTCTGTTTCTGAATGGACAGAATTACAATTCAGGATTTCTAGTAGAAATGTAGGCATATAAATAAAGCTGGATTGTTATTATAATGGTGAATAACATCAACGGGAATTCCATATAAATCGGCAAAGGCTAGATAATGTCAGTTGTGCTGTCATTTCATAATCTAAAGCCAAAAGCCAGTATAAAGCCACTAACAGTGTGATGGAATTTCCTCAGCTTCTGCATATTGTAAGCAGCTTCCTAACCTGAATGAGTCTGAGCTGAAAAGATATGATCATTTTCTAATGCCTATTAAAAAAGTTCCACAGACTTCATGATAATACGAGTGGAGGTGTAATCATGGCTCAGAAAAACATTTGTTAAACGCACGACAGTGGTAACAAAATAATGCAATGTAAAATTAAACAATGGAATTCAGACATGCACTTGATCAGAGTTATTAAGTTTCAAATAATTATCACCTATATCTCTCTTTCTGCAAGTGTCGACATTTTTCATTGCATTTGTTTTAAGAAACTGGAAGAACACCTGATATTCTGCATTGGCAGCTAGAATTCTTCAATTTTACACTAAATTCTTTAATTGTAATTAATTGCTCTGCAAACATCGCCCCAGTTACTTCCTCGTTTTTACACCCCTCTCTTCCCTGTATCCCACCTGAATGCACACCCATTTCTCCCTTTCCCCTTTCCCATCCCTTCTACCCCTGTTCCTTCCTCTGGCTACACATTTCATGCCTCTTCTATACTTTACTTCTTAACTCACACTATTTGTCATTTCATCTCTGTCCAATGTGCACCATCTGCCAGGCAAGCACCCCTCCCCACCTGTATCCACAGACAGTGCCCTCCATAATGTTTGGGACAAAGACCCATCATTTATTTATTTGCCTCTGTACTCCACAATTTCAGATTTGTAATAGAACAAAAAAATCACATGTGGTTAAAGTGCACATTGTCAGATTTCAATAAAGGCCATTTTTATACATTTTCATTTCACCATGTAAAAATTACAGCAGTGTTTATACATAGTCCCCCCATTTCAGGGCACCATAATGTTTGGGACACTGTAATGTCATGTAAATGAAAGTAGTCATGTTTAGTATTTTGTTGCAGTTCCTTTGCATGCAATGATTGCTTGAAGACTGTGTTTTATGGACATCACCAGCTGCTGGGTGTCTTCTCTGGTGATCCTCTGCAAGGCCTGTATTGCAGCCATATTTAGCTTATCCTTGTTTTGGGAGCTTGTCCCCTTCAGATTTTTCATCAGCATATAAAAGGCATGCTCAATTGGGTTCAGATCGAGTGATTAACTTGGCCACTCAAGAATTGACCATTTTTTAGCTTTGAAAAACTCCTTTGTTGCTTTGGCAGTATGTTCAGGATCATTGTCTTGCTGTCGAATGAACCGCCGGCCAATGAGTTTTGAAGCATTTGAACTTGAGCAGATAGGATGTGTCTATACACTTCAGAATTCCTAATGCTACTACTATCAGCAGTTGTATCATCAATGAAGATCAGTGAGCCAGCACCTTCAGCAGCCATACATGCCCAGGCTTTAACATCGTGTTTCACAGATGAGGTGGTATGCTTTGGATCTTGGGCAGTTTCTTCTCTCCTCCATACTTTGCTCTTGCCATCACTCTGATATAAGTTAATCTTCGTCATCTGTCCACAATACCTTTTTCCAGAACTGTGGTTGCACTTTTAAGTACTTCTTGGCAAACTGTAACCCGGCCATCCTATTTTTGCAGCTAACCAGTGGTTTGCATCTTGCAGTGTAGCCCCTGTATTTCTGTTCACAAAGTCTTCTGCGGACAGTGGTCATCGACCGTCCACACCTGACTCCTGAAGAGTGTTTCTGATCTGTCGGACAGGTGTTTGGGTTTTTTTTTCTTTATTATAGATAAAATTCTTCTGTCGTCAGCTGTGGAGGTCTTCCTTGGCCTGGCAGTCCCTTTGCAATTAGTAAGCTCACCAGTGCTCTATTTCTTCTTAATGATATTCCAAACACTTGATTCTGGTAAGGCTAAGGTTTGGCTGATGTTTCCAACAGTTTTATTCTTGTTTCTCACTCATAATGGCTTATTTCACTTTCATTGGCACAACTTTGATCCTCATGTTGATAAACAGCAATAAAAGTTTCCAAAGGTGATGGAAAGACTGGAGGAAAGACTAGGTGCTGAGCGCTCTCTTATACCTGCATTAAGGAGGCAATTAAACACACCTGAGCAATTACAAATGCCCGTGAAGCCATGTGTCCCAAACACTATGGTGCCCTGAAAAGGGGGGACTATGTATGAACACTGCTTTAATTTCTACATGGTGAAACCAAAATGTATAAAAATGGCCTTTAATAAAATCTGACAACGTGCACTTTAACCACATGTAATTTTTTTCTATTACAAATCTCAAATTATGGAGTACAGAGGCAAATAAATAAATGATGGGTCTTTGTCCCGAACATTATGGAGGGCACTGTAGCACATGTCTGGCTTTGTCCTGCCCCACTTCTCTTCCAACTTTCTCCCCCCACCTACTACAATCAATATGAAGAAGGGTCCCAACCCAAAACGTTGCCTATCCACATTCTCCAGAGATGCTGCCTGACCCACTGAGTTACCCCAGCACTCTATTTGTGTGTGCAAATGCCAGTGTAAACCAAATCCTTTTGGCTTGAGAATTGCCATTGCTATTTAAAAAAAATTACTTTGATATTTGTGATTTATGATTTCTGCGGGATGGCGGGACTGTCATATGAGGAAAGATTGAATAGATTAGGCTTGTATTCACTGGAGTTTAGAAGGATGAGAAGGGCAGGGCCGTCTTAACGCATGGGCCTGATGGGCACTTGCCCGGGGGCCCACGAGCATAGGGGCCCCATGCTGATCTGTGTATGTTAAGTGACTTGCAATAAATAAATACTACTTTAAAAATGTAGGTTCAATAAGTGCTTTTTTCGCAACATTGTCGGTCACTAAGTGCTTCTCACAGCGATCTGTAAGTGCTTTTCGCAACAATGTAGCACCCTAAGTCCATCGCTAAGTGCTTTTCGGTAAGTGCTTTTCGCCAGCACGACAGGGGGGGGGGGGCTGGTAGGGAAAGGGGGGTGGGGGAGAATAACGGTAGGGGCCCCAGTACACTGCTTTGCCCGGGGGCCCATAATGCTGTAAAAACGGCCCTGGAGAGGGGATCTTGTAGAGACATAAAATTATAAAAGGACTGGACAAGCTAGATGCAGGAAAAATGTTCCCAATGTTAGGCGAGTCCAGAACCAGGGGCCACAGTCTTAGAATAAAGGGGAGGCCATTTAAAACTGAGGTGAGAAGGATCTTTTTCACCCAGATTTGTGAATTTGTGGAATTCTCTGCCACAGGGCAGTGGAGGCAAAATCACTGGATGGATTTAAGAGAGAGTTAGATAGAGCTCTAAGGGCTAGTGGAATCAAGGGATATGCGGGGAAGGCAGGCACGGGTTAATGATCGTGGATGATCAGCCATGATCACAATGAATGGCGGTGCTGGCTCGAAGGGCCGAATGGCCTCCTACTGCACCTATTTTCTATGTTTCTATGCTTTTCTGTATCTTTCAACTGACTCCAAATAGAATCAGCTGTTCAAATAATTATTTTATTACTGGTATATATTTTAAGCAATTATTGAATTGGAACCTGAAGTTCTGTTGACTTAAGGGCCTGTCCCAGTTAGGCGATTTTAAGGTGACTGCCAGCGACTAAGCTGTCGCCGCACGTTCGCCGGGGTGTCGCGGGTATGATCGTGAGCAGTATCCAATGAGTTGTAAGAGATCTCGGCTCATCTCTGAGAATTCAAACTCTTTGAAATTTTTCAGCGACAGCTGGCTTGTCGCCAAGTATCGTAGCTTATTGCAGGTGCTGTCACATGCTGTCCCCAGGTTTGGTAGGTTGTCGCTGGTATTGAGGACGGATGAATTTCATTGTCGACTACCAACGTCAACCGGAGACAGGTACCGGGATCAGGAGAAGACAAGGTGCGACAGGAACTGTCAAAACCCGTTTTGACAGCTGACAGAACTGCAGCTGCAACAGCCAGGTGTAGAATGGGGGCGGAGACCTATTCAAAGAGGGGCGGACACCTGAACAAACCGACAGCAAGGTCCGGCAAGTTAACCTTTTAGGTATCTATATACTAAAACTCGTTTGTTATCTTGTTTGTGACTGAACTTCAGCCAAAACAGTACACGATAGCACAACAATTTTAGGCCCACCTTACTCACCATTGTCACTTTAGTGATAATGCAAGTAGTTTTATTGAAATCGGTGTTATATTTTTAAAGTTATTCACATTTAAAAGTTTAAAAGGAGGGGAGGGAGGGAGGGGGGAGTGGGGGAGAAGGGAAAGGGGAGGGGGAGGGGGGGTTGAGGAGAGAGGGGAGGGGGGGGAGGACAGGGTGCTGCACCAATGCAGGAGAGGTTTGGGCCCAACGGGTCCACTTTGTCTAGTATTTTCTAATCGTTTGAAGTTTCTGTTTTTAAAAAGATTTGGAATGCGCCTCCCGCTTTTCAGGTTCGGATCTCCCAACAATGGGAGGAAGAGTGGCCGTGGGATTTTCAGCAGGACTGGATAATGTTGATACCGGGGAGGATGATACAAAGACAGTGGGGACAACAGTATTGGCAGTCGGATTCTCGCTGTCTTTCGGAAAAGTCCCGGACTGATTAAAACCAGATTCCAAGTCTCCCACGGGAACGCATTGGTTCTGCTTGATGTTCACTAAAAAACCCTTGTCGCAGATGCATTTAAAAGCACGTAATATTAAAAATTTTAAAAGGCATTTGAAGATACCAGAAGATAGTTTTGTTTAACCAATTTATTTAACGTCAGGACATTTGACAGGTAGATTGGAGGCGACAGTTTGACGGTCAGATAAGCCTGCTGTAATTTCGCGATGTTTCCGAAGATGGTGTAATCTCTGAGTCAGATGCTAGTTTCACATAAAAAGTTACTTGTATCGACCTGACTCGGCATTGTCGTGGTCATTGTCATAGAAATTGTCGTAGGGTTAAAAAAAATTAGGCGATCTGCTACGACTTTGACAGTCGCCTTAAAAATCGCGTAACTGGGACAGCCCCTTAAGTCATAGAGTGATCCAGTGTGAAAACAAGCCCTTCGGCCCACTTTGCCCACACCCATCAACATGTCCAAGCCTCACTAAGTCCCACCTGCCAGCATTTGGTCCATAACTTCTGCACATTGCTTCCATAACTTGGATATGAAAGCAATGAAATGCCCATAAATAAGTTCCAGCCCATACTTACAGGAGTCCTGTGATCCTCTGTACCTGCTGCAGGCAACATCCACTCTGATGGCTGAGATGCGGTCTCTTGTATGAAGCTTACCTACAACTGTAAGCAACTAGCTGCAAAATGGTGCAGTTAGTTATGCCCAGGCCTTGTTTGGAGCTCAGACTTAAGCTGCTAATATTGAATAGAGCGAATTGGTACAATACATTAAGGGTGATTGTCAGACCAATACTGAGAAAATCCTTTGGCTGGGACTAACACCAAAAATTGAATCAGCTGCCAATCTCTGTCTCTTCATGCCTGCAAATACATTAGGCCACATTTGGTACCTACCAACTTAATGTCGAGTCCAGTGGCATCAATAATATGAGCACCTATATGTGTCATGGTCCTATGGATTTTCAGAACCTTTTAGTTTTCTGCTTTTTTAATCACTTGTTTAACAAAAAAATGTCTATCGCATCTTGATTTCAACAATGTTTTTGTGTTATAAAAATGAAAAGGACTGGTTGAACGTAAATATAATGTGTTATAATGTCATAACAAAGAAATGCAAATGCTGGTTTACCAAAGAAAATGCTGGAGTAACTCTGCAGGTCAGGTAGCATCTCGGGAAAACATGGATAGGTGATGTTTTGGATCAGGACTAGGGTTGCCAACTGTCCCGTATTAGTCGGGACATCCCGTATTTTGGGCTAAATTGGCTTGTCCCGTATGGGACCGCCCTTCTCCCTTATTAGGCCCCGGGGGGGGGGGGGGGGGGCGCTGTAGGCCCGGACGCTGTAGACCCAGACAGTGTAGTAGCAAAAAACTGCAGATGCTGGTTAAAATCTGTGTCTACCTTCTGGACAGTGTAGTAACGGAGCAACCCGCCTCTACCTTCAGGACAGTGTACTCACAGAGCAACCCGCCTCTACCTTGAGGACAGTGTACTCACGGAGCAACCCGCCTCTACCTTCAGGAATGTGTACTCACGGAGCAACCTGACTCTACCTTTCCAAGAATGTGCAGGTTTGAGGGTTAATTGGCCCTCTGTAAAAACTGCCCCGAGTGTGCTGGGAGTGGGATAGCACAGAAGTAGTGCGAGCGGGTGATCGATGGTTGGCGTGGGCTCGGTGGGCCGAAGGGCCTTTTTCCTGGCTGCATCTTGAAAACCAAGCTAAAAATAACTTCCCCCTTCAAAAGACAGAGGAAAGATAACTTGTGCGGTCCTCAAATCTGCCAACAGAGAGGAAGAAAGCGGGGATAAAAATAGAGCTTGGGTGTAAGTAATTCAAAAGACATTTGAGGAGGCAAAATGTCACCCAGTGCCAAATGACTAACTAAAGGCTTGGTGTCAGGTACTTTTTCATTCTTGCGCTTGTCTTCTGAGAGAAAGCTATTGTGTGACCTCTGCTTTGCATTTACCTCCATAAGACGGCTGTGATATGCTACATTATTAACCGCTAACAAATGGGGTACATAATGCTCATTTTAAACTAACAGTAGCAACCCGCCTCCCGGCCCGGGCGGCCGCCATTGGTGGAGCGGGAACACGTGGCCGCTGGCTGGGTGAGGTCACGTGGAATGCGGGTGGTGACATCACCTTGTCCGGTATTAGGGAGTGAGATAGTTGACAACCCGAGTCAGGACCCTTCTTCAGATTCATTGCACGGGGAAGGGTGGATCAGGTAAGAAAGCTGCAAGAGAGGAGGGGCAGGACAAAGCATAGCCAGTAATAGGTGACTATTACTGCACCTGCACCTAAACCTCCTCCAACCTCATCTATTGCATCCGCTGCTCTAGATGTCAACTTATTTACATCGGCGAAACCAAGCGCAGGTTCGGCGATCGCTTCGTTGAACAACTGCGCTCGGTCCGCATTAATCAAACTGATCTCCCGGTGGCCGAGCACTTCAACTCCCCCTCCCACTCCCAGTCTGACCTTTCTGTCATGGGCCTCCTCCAGTGCCATAGTGAGGCCCACCGGAAATTGGAGGAACAGCACCTCATATTTCGCCTGGGCAGTTTGCAGCCCAGTGGTATGAACATTGACTTCTCCAACTTTAGATAGTTCCTCTGTCCCTCCCGTCCCCTCCTCCTTCCCAGATCTCCCTCTATCTTCCTGTCTCCACCTATATCCTTCCTTTGTCCCGCCCCCCTGACATCAGTCTGAAGAAGGGTCTCGACCCGAAAAGTCACCCATTCCTTCTCTCCCGAGATGCTGCCTGACCTGCTGAGTTACTCCAGCATTTTGTGAATAAAAACCTTCGATTTGTACCAGCATCTGCAGTTATCTTCTTATACTAATAGGTGAACAGAGGTGTGAGGGCTTTTTGATAGACAGATTGTTGGACAAAGGCCAGAAATGAAAAAAAAACCAGGTGAGCCCAAAAAGGCTAAAGAGTTACGAATTGGGAAGCATGGGGATAGAAATGTTACAAATTGTGTAGCGGAGGAAGGCATGTTGGTGGAGGAGGATGGAAGATAGCAGTGCAAGGTCAGCCAGGGTTCAGAGTGGGGGGGCGGGGGGGGGGGGGTCAGAAGGAGAAAGAGGGGGGTTTGGGGGAGAAAGGGGAGGAGGAAAGGAGGTGTTTGTAGAAGTCACCTCAAACTGTAGAATTCAATGTTCACACCGTTGCGTTGTAGGCTACCCAAGAGGAATACGAGGTGCTGTTCCTGCAGTTTGCATATGACCTATTTAGAGCATATGAAACATGGCCTTAACTCCGTTCTGGAAAATAGAAATGAGTAATGAGTAACCCTGCGAAAGAATATTTGCCAAGGAAACACAAGAAAACTATATATATATAGTTTTCTTGTGTTTCCTTGGCAAATACTAACGCAAACCTTAGAATGTTCCGTTTGGTCAAGTTTTATTGATGAAACTTTAAATCATGGAAAGCAAGCTGTACTCACGGAGCAACCCGCCTCCACCTTCAGGACATCTAACTTGTTGAAGTCTACTACTTTACAATTGATGGATAACTATAAAAGAATGTACCACCGAGGGTTATCTTCATATCCTCCCTGGTGAGTTGTAGCTGCAATGGAAAATTGCCTGAACATTTCCTTTACCAGAGCTGGAAATCAGTCATTTCCAAACATAGAACGGATGTGGAATAAAATGTCAAAATCACAATTGCAATTGATAACACAGCTGAATAGCTGAAGAAAAACAAAACAGAATAATCCATCAAGCATAATTGCAATATAAGAGAACTTTTCGACACAACAACAAACAATTTGGTGTGACTTCCTGCTTATACACACTTTAAAGTAAAACTGGTGACTTACAAGGAGCGAAAGGGAAAGAGAAGTCCAGTACAAGAATCTTAAACTTAAATTAAAAAAAGAAAATGCTTATGAGTTTGTAACCAGTATGATTGGGCCCGAGTTCTCGGAAATTTTTTAGAAACCAGCAAAGACTTGGAAAATTTCAGAAACTAGCAAAGAATGACTTAAAAAATGATAAAGAAGTAGAAAATGAAAGAAAAAAATGAAATATATTGTAAAATGGAAGAGTAATGATAGTTAACATCAGCTTGCTTAGAAACTGAGACACTGAGTTAATAATGGGGGAAAAGGAAATGAAATTGCTAAACATATGGTCGAGAATTCTTTTTGCATAGCACTGGAAAAATAGTTGTGAAATTGAGATAATGAGCTGCTCTATATGCATTTTGGTGCGCCTTTGCGAGTTTCTAGCATTTTTGTGTGAGATTCAGGTGCTCAGTGGTGGTGCTTTTCCAGTATCAGGCTTGTCTAAGTGATGATAGTAGTGGTGCATTTATCATAATTCAACACCAGCAGGAATTGTAACCATAATTGGTCAATAAAACATCAGCCGCTATTCATTCACAGAGGAGCCTAACCCTGGATGGCCAGAAAAAAACAAACGTTTATCAGACATAGAGTCACAGAGCTATGTGGCACCAAAATAGGCAAAACAAAAACTCATCATTCTGGCTATTCATCAAATGTCCCACTGAAGAACACTCGTAATCAAGTACACCAATAGATATTTAGCAGAACAATGCAGAATTTAGCAGAACAAAGTACCATAGCTACTTAATAAGATCAGAAAGACATCTGGTTACCTCCCCTTGATTCAAGGGGATAATTACTTAGCAGTTGTAGATAGTCAGTGTTCCATTTGATCAAGATGCACCCCAGTCATCTTTTGCCACTATTTGAAATTACTTTTCAATTTTTGAGGGTGTCAGAGAGTGATACAGTGTGGAAACGGGCCCTTCATCCCAACGTGGCCAAGCCGGCCAATTTGTCCCACCTACACTTGTTCCACCTGCCCACGTTTGGTCCATATCCCTCCAAACCTGTCCTATCCATGACTGTTCTTTAATGATGGAAAAGTTTCTGCCTCAACTACCTCCTCTGGCAGCTTGTTCCATACACCCAACAGCCTTTGTGTGAAAACGTTACCCCTCAGATTCTTATTAAATCTTTTCCCCTTCACCTTAAACCGATGTCCTCTGGTCCTCGATTCACCTACTCTGCGCAAGAGATTCTGTGCATCTACCCGATCTATTCATCTCATGATTTTATACACCTCAATAAGATCAGGGTCACCTCAAAAAGTGTCATTTCACCCTATTCAGTTACAGACCTAATTTCAAAGTTTGAAAATAAATTATATTGGAATCTCACGACACCTTATGAGATTCTTCAAACAGTAATAACTTTGCAATAATAGCCAGTTCTCAAACAGAAATGGGATGATCTGTTGATCGGCCTTCATTCAACAAGAGGTGCAAAATGGAACAACAACTATAAAAGAACAAAATATTTTAAAACATATGGAAATTGTACAAGTAAGGAATCCAAATATTTTAGGTTCTTTTGGCTCTTAATTTTGATGATTTCCAACACGTTTGGAAACCCTCCCATAACACTAGGACACTTCCCTTGTGCTCTATGACAGCAGCATAAATGTCCTGAAAGTACTGTGCTGCTGTTCCTGAGAATCATCAATGTATTGGAGTCAACATAGCTCCTTTGTAGTGGAATCATGCCAGCCGATATCCATAAGAGGTAATTAGAACAAAATTAGTTGATATGATACAGGTTTACCCAGATTTACACAGGTGTACCCAGTGGCCATTGTGAGCACCTTTAGTTTATTTTAGTTTTGAGATACAGCACAGAAACAGGCCTTTCGGCCCACTGAGTCTGCACCGACTAGCGATACTCGCACATTAACATTTCCCTACACACGAGGGACAATTTACACTTATGCCAAGCCAATTAACTTACAAACCTTTACGTCTTTGGAGTGTGGGAGGAAACCAAAGATCCTGGAGAAAACCCACGAGGTCATGGGGAGATCGTACAGACACCCGTAGTCGGGATCGAACCCGGGTTTCTGGCGCTGCAAGCGCTGTAAGGCAGCAACTTTACCGCTGCGCTACTGTGCCGCCACCTCTATAGTAATTACTTGCACTTTGCAAGCAGAAAATACAAACTTACTGGCCTTTGGAGTTTATGGTTTGTAATCTGCCCAAAACTATTTTAAAAACATAACCAGCAGTCCTCTACAGGGTGTGATCAGTTCTTTGGTTATATGTTTGGGTACAAATCAGGTGCTGCTTCTTATGCTGAGCTTCCACTGAGATGAGACTGCCAACCTAATTTTCAGCCAACCAGAGAGGGTGAGAGTGAGACTGATGGCCCATTATTTATTATTTGTAGTAAAGTTGGCATTCAGTGAGGATAAAATCTAATAGCAGATCTGGCAGAGAGAAATAGATCTGGCTTCTTTCCAAAGGCATGATGACGGTCTATCGCAAAGTATACAAAATAGTGATGAATTTCTGCAATCACATAAAATTAAATTAATGATAGGTGAGCAGATTGGGATGTTGAATCCATATATCACCACACATACTTTCAGTGATATGCTCAAGAACGAGCACAACATCGTAAGCCTCATATGTTTGGAGACCACGCTGACAATACAAGTAGAGTAACAGAGAAAATCAAACATCTGCTCTTATTGTTAATATAGCATATATCCTCCAGCTTCATGATACAAAAAATGCAATCTAAAGCTATGAGGTATTTCTCACTTGATATATTTAACTGCTATGGCAAATCACATTTAGTGGCCTTTAGTGAGACTGGGAGGAAAAATCTTTTTTTGTGTCGTAACAGCTGCGGATTGAGCACAGATGCCTCATGATTATTTCCTCTTCTAAAATGTTTTAAATAGGATTTGAAGCACAGCAATTGGCTGCAAAAATATATAAAGTTTAAAAAAAAGTACTTAATTCCTTTTTGTACATGTAATTAAGGAAACCAGAGAACCAGAAACTGGTTCGAGAACCAGAGGATATAGGTTTAAGGTGAAGGAGAAAAGATTTAATAGGAACCTGAGTGGTAACTGTTTCACACAAAGGGTGGTGGATGTGTGGAATGAGCTGCCAGAAGAGGTAGTTGAAGCAGGGACTATGGCAACATTTCAGAAACAATTAGACAGGTACATACATGGATAGGACAGGTTTAGAGGGATATGGACCAAACACAGGCAGGTGGGACTAGTGTAGATGAGGTCGGTGTGGGCAAGTTGGGTCGAAAGCCTGTTTCCAGGCTGTATCACTCTATGACTCGAAACCTCAAATACCATTGTTTAGTTGATTTTGCAATCTGCAGTATATTGTGCATTATTAAAAAATTAAAAATATACCACAGATGAAAATTTAAGAAAACATATTTATTCGTGACTTTGAGGCCTATTTAGGACAGAATAACCTTCATGTGGGCAATTTTTTCTATTTCATTTTATCCACTGAGAATCCATCTGCTTTTCTCAAACTCCATTCCCAAAATGATGATGGGCAGGAATCACCCTCTGACAGATTTTTTTTTAAAATTCACCAACATGCTAAAAGACATAATATAAAATTTAGATTTTATTTTGAATAGGAACGTTATGAGTCAATTTCAGATTTATTCCTGAAATAAATATTGTCTGGTCTTGTGTTTTGATGACAGTAGGCAAATAAATTTGCTTTTTAATTACAATGCTTTTTTTTTTGCTAAGGATTAACAAGAGACATCTTATGTGTTTTATTTTTCGAAAAATACTTTATTTTAATTGGCTATTTTAATTTGAAAATTCCATTTGTAGCAAACATTTCCATTACAGAATTGCCCCTCCTGTAAAATAAGAGGAGACTAAAGTGATAATCTGGATTTTCGAAATGACAAATATTTTATAACTACTTCACCCCCAGATTACCTCAACACTTGCACTTCTACATCCCTTCCTACATATTTTCATTCTTCCTATCCCTTTTCCCAATTTAATCGATTACTTTAATTTCCCATTCAGGTTGGATTTCTTCCCACCCATACCATAGTTACGCTAACATTTTCTTTCCTTCATTGTTACCCAATAGCCTTTACTTTTCAACTTTTTTAGGTGAGAAAGGAAAAGATTCAATGATGTGTGCAGGGTAGGTTTTTTTACACTGGTGGGTGCCTGTAATGCATCACCAGGGGTGGTAGTGGAGGTAGATACAATAGTGGTATTTCAGCTTTTGAATAGGCACTTATGCAGGAAATGAAGGGATGTGGACCATGTCTGGAGTGCATTGCAAGAGGTGGTGGTGGAGGCAGATATGATTGTGACATTTAAGAAGCTTTTAAATAGGCAAATGGAAGAGCAGGGTATAGAGGAATATGTATCATGTACAGGCAAATCTGTTTAACTTGGCATCATGTTTGGCACAAACACTGTGGGCCAAATGGCCTGTCTCTATCCTGTACTGTTCTAATTTCTATGTTTGTATGTGCAGGCAGAGGAGATTAGTTTAACTTGGCATCATATTTGGCACAAACATTGTGGGCCGAAGGGCCAGTTCCTGTTCTGTACTGTTCTATATTCTATGTTTACACATGCAGGCAGAGATTAGTTCAAGTTAGCATCATGTGGGCCAAAGTGCCTGTTCTGTGCTGCACTGTTACATTTTCTTTGTTCACCTTCTCCATCTTTTTCATTGCTATTTGCCTCCATTGTTTGTCTTTTCACCTTGCATCACCTTGCATCCCCTGTTCACTGCCATCTTCCTGTAATCTACTGAACTATTCTTTCCATTATTGGCGCTGTACCTCAAGTTCAGCTGGTAAAGGAAAGAAATGTGACCATGACATAACAAGTGGAAACTTTCATATTCACAAGAATGCCTATTTATGGAATCTAGAAACCACAACAATTTTCATCGGCAGCTGATTGAGAAGGGTCATTGGCGAGACGAAAATACGTGTTTGGAAGTTCCTTTTTACTGTGTAAAACCTACAGTGATTATGATGAAAAGATTTTTGGCCAGGCTTCTGGAAAAATGCATTTAAATTATGGTAAACGAACATGAAAGATGTTACAAGGATTTAATGTATAAACAGAATGGCTTTTAGGTGTAAAATTCACCAAATGTCATCCCTCATCATGGCAAGTAATTATGAAACCTTTCACGTAAAGTAACCTGACGAATGTGAGCAAGGAAAGACACACAGCATTGGAGTAACTCATCAGGTTGGGCAGCAAGTCTGGAGAACATGGATAGGTGATGTTTCAGGTCGGGACCCTTCTTCAGACTGATTCAGTTGTTTGTACATTTAAATTTATTTCTCTGCTTTCTCTAAGTTTCTGTGGCATGATTGTCCATTGGATTTTCAAGCCAACATATAAATATTCATCAGAGTAAGAACTTTTCCTGGTGTTAGTTCCAAGCTCTTTCCCAATCTAAAATGAGAGGGCAGAGGTTTAAGGTGAGAGAGGGAAGAATTAAAAGGGCAACTCTTTCACGCAGACCATGGTGCGTACATGGAGCATCAACCTATTATTTTTGCATCTTTCCATGATCTGCCTACATATCTGTTTCCTCTATCTTACACCGGCTATTGGCGTAACCCATTTCAGTGATTGCACCATTCTTATTCCTGACCTCTCCAAGAAGTCAGTGAATTGCAGAGCAGACTGTAGGGGCTAAAAGAACAGCTCCATTCTTATTTATCATAAAGAGATCATGTGGCATGGCAGGACTAACTTCCATCCATTTTAGTTTCTGTTCCATTCGCTCTACAACAGATAGATCCTAAAATTGGTTATTAATAAAATGTTATTTAAAAAGCCTTTAGATGACATGCACATACAAGGATGAGGGATATGAATCATGTGCAGACAGAAGAGATTAGTTTAGAAACATAGAAACATCGAAAATAGGTACAGGAGGAAGTCATTCAGCCTTTCGAGCCAGCACCAACATGTGATCATGGCTGATCGTCCCCAATCAATACCCCGTGCCTGCCTTCTCCCCATTGTTTGATTTGGCTTCATCTTCAATACAGACATCATAGGCTTAAGGGCCTGTTCCAGTGATGTACTGTTCTAAAATTCAACACAAAAATTAGATGGCATAAAATTTTAATGTTTTTAAGATTTTAAAAAGGTAATGCTCTTTTTGAGACTAAAGAAAGTTTGAGAAAATGATTCTTGAGAATAATTTCTAGGAAAATTGATGATGGACTTCAGTAGTTAATTTTTTTTGAAATTCACTGAACGACATTACTTTTTCTGCAGTGCATTTCAAAAAGCAGCAAACGATGAAATCAGAAGGATTATTTTCATAGTTAAGTACCATGTACAGCAGCGGTAGAGTTACTGCCCAACAACGCTTGCAGCGCCGGAGACTTAGGTTCGATCCCGACTACAGGTGCTGTCTGTATAGAGTTTGCATGTTCTCCCCATAACCACGTGGGTTTTCCCCGAGATCTTCGGTTTCTTCCCACACTCCAAAGATGTACAGGTATGTAGGTAAATTGGCTTGGTAAATGTAAAAGTTGTCCATAGTGTGTGTAGGATAGTGTTAATGTGCGGGGATCGTTATAGGACTCCATCCCTCTCCCACCCACTCTGAAACATTCTTGGCCATGGCACCAGGGAGGCAATGCACCATCCCGGAGTTTCACTTGTGGCCGCAGATGCATCTGACTGTGTCCCTGACCATAGAGTCATCTATCTCTATTGCTCACCTAAACTGTGACCAACCCTGCTGGTGCATCTGATCATGCCACTGCTGTTGCTATCCCCTAAGTCCAACCCCCAACATTAGCCAAAACATTATGTAGTATAAGAAAATAACTGCAGATGCTGGTACAAATCGAAGGTATTTATTCACAAAATGCTGGAGTAACTCAGCAGGTCAGGCAGCATCTCGGGAGAGAAGGAATGGGCAACGTTTCGGGTCGAGACCCTTCTTCAGACTGATGTCAGGGGGGCGGGACAAAGGAAGGATATAGGTGGAAACAGGAAGACAGTGGGAGATCTGGGAAGGGGAGGGGAAGAGAGGGACAGAGGAACTATCTAAAGTTGGAGAAGACAATGTTCATACCACTGGGCTGCGAAATATGAGGTGCTGTTCCTCCAATTTCCGGTGGGACTCACTACGGCACTGGAGGAGGCCCATGACAGAAAGGTCAGACTGGGAATGGGAGGGGGAGTTGAAGTGCTCAGCCGCCGGGAGATCAGATTGGTTAACGCGGACCGAGCGCAGGTGTTGAACCCGCGTTTGGTTTCGCCGATGTAAAGAAGTTGACATCTGGAGCAGTGGATGCAATAGATGAGGTTGGAGGAGGTGCAGGTGAACCTGTCTCACCTGGAAAGACTATTTGGGTCCTTGGATGGAGTTGAGGGGGGAGGTAAAGGGACAGGTGTTGCATCTCGTGCGGTTGCAGGGGAAAGTGCCCGGGGATGGGGTGGTTTGGGTAGGAAGGGACGAGTGGACCAGGGAGTTACGGAGGGAATGGTCTCTGCGGAACGCAGAAAGGGGAGGGGATGGGAAGATATGGCCAGTGGTGGGGTCCCGTTGTAGGTGACGGAAATGTTGGCGGATGATTTGTTGGATACGCTGGCTGGTGGGGTGGAAGGTGAGAACGAGGGGGATTCTGTCGTTACGAGTGGGGGGAGGGGGAGCAAGAGCGGAGCTGCGGGATGTAGAAGAGACCCTAGTGCGAGCCTCATCTATAATGGAAGAGGGGAAGCCCCGTTTCCTGAAGAATGAGGACATCTCTGATGCCCTAGTGTGAAACATCTCATCCCGGGCGCAGATGCGGCGTAGGGGATAGACTTTTTGCAGGAGACCGGGTGGGAAGAAGTGTAGTCCAGATAGCTGTGCGAGTCAGTGGGTTTATAGTAGATGTCAGTCACTAGTCTGTCTCCTGTGATGGAGATGGTGAGGTCCAGAAACGGGAGGGAAATGTCGGAGATAGTCCAGGAGCCAAAACATTATACTTATTAGAGAGTGGAATAGCCACAGGGGATTCCTGCACTACCTGTCTGGCCCTCCTGGCAGTCACCCACCAATCTGGCTGGACCTGCTGTGTGACCACCACCATGAAACTCCTATCTATAACACTCTCAGTCTCCATTGGTATGTTCAACCTCATATATTCAACCTCCTGTATATTCAACCGCAGCTGAACCCACATCCAATCCACACGGACTGGGATGAGCTACAGCTAGACACACTTCCTGTGGACATGGTGGGATGGGACAGATGCAGAAAGGGTATTTCTAATGATGGAGGAGTCTAGGTCTAAAATAATAGTCCAACGATGAGAGGTAAGCAAGATAGGACTGAGATGCGAGTGTGTAGGATTGTGTTAGTGTGCGGGGATCGCTAGTCGGCACGGACTTGGTGGGCCAAAGGACCCTGTTTCTGCTCTGTATCTCTAAACTAAGCTAGACTAAATTAAATGTGCCAAGTTAGGTGTTTTTGTTCAAGAATTCATTCTTTAAAGATAGTTATATAAACTGGAAACTCAATTGGATAAATCTACTTGCTCATCAAATGGATCTGGATCTCTGATGGAAAAAAAGCACTGGATGATGACGAACTGAAAATAATGATCAGACCTTTTATGGATTTGTTGTTATTGACAAAATCTTTCAAATTAATTATAGGTACTGCCAATGCTTCATGTTTTAGATAAGGCAAAACTGAAACTTTACATCTCTCTAACGAGTGCAAAGTAATAAAGGCATTAAACAGACCTTTCCTTGCAGAACAATTAAATATATTTAGAATTTTTGAGCATAGAACAGTACAGCACAGGAACGGCCTCTTCAGGTCACAATGTTTGTGCCAAACATGATGTCAAGTTAAACTGATCTCATCTGCCTGGAGTTGATCCATATCCCTCTATTCCCTGCATTTCAATGTGCCTATCTAAATGCCTCTTAAATGCCACTATCATTTTTGCCCCCACCACAAACCCTGGCTGTGTGTTTCAGGCCCCCACCACTCTCTGTGTAAGAAAAGACTTGCCCTTAAAATTTCCCCCTCTCACCTAAAAGCT